>NW_006399869.1:7843444-7847599 GCF_000299155.1 Elephantulus edwardii | reverse complement strand
TATCGCCCTCTGTGAGTGACATCTTGCTTTGCTCTTGGGTATTGTGTGGGATAGTTTGCTTTCTTCGAGACATTGGTATGTGTTCTTGATCTGAAGACAATGCTCTTGAGATCAGATGGGCAGCTACTGAACTTGTGTGTTTCTCTGACTTTCTGACTTCAGAAAAATGTCAGTTCAGTGCCTGCTAGGGCAATCTCTTATTGTTAAGACAGGTCAAGGTGCTTCCATTTAAAGGCAAGTTGATTGGCCAGACATGTAGGCACTGGTGTGGAGCCAAATGGAGGCAGGCAAAAGGTTGGGTGATCACAAGGGCAGGTCAAACACTTGGGGGACCTTGCTCAAACCTCTGCTATTTCAGTGTGCTCACGACTGGGGTCCTTACTCAAATTCCTGCTGTCCGTCTCCGACCCAGTCCTTTTCTCAGTGTTCCCTGCCTAATGGCACTTATGCAGGTGCCCTCACACAACAGCCCTTGCTCCAGCAGGGTCCTGGATCCGACAGGATCCATAAAGTCAAGGTCTAATTCCCACCAACCCACTAGCCTCTGGATGGTCTGCAGAGTTCACAGAAGCCAGCTGGTTGGCTCGTTTTGGGCAGTTGGTGTAGCCCAAGAGAGCTTGGCCAAATTCCCCACCAGTGGGCACGCCCTTAGTGGCTCTCCCAGGTAATCAGCAATGCCCCAGTAAACACAGTCAAGATCCTACCGGTCTTTCTCCTGCCAGGTTAGTTCTACAACAGCTCAGCTGATAGCTCCAGATGATGCCTGGATCTGTGGTGGTGCCCTGAGATCACAGGGCTGTGGTGGGGGTTGAGGTGCGTGGTTGTGGAGCTGCAAGGGGGGGGCGGGGAAGGGGAGGAAAGCAAGGGACTGGGGGTCTAAGGAGCACAGGGCTTGGACACTACCACCAAGAGGTGTTGGCGGGGCTTGGGCGCTGCTGGGGGTTTATGCAGCAGCACCCTGTGTGTTGGGGGTCACACAGGTGCGGCCTGCAGGGAGGGTCACACAGTGGCGGGTAGTCTTCACTCCTCTGGGGTATCACAGTCTTCGCTCCTCTGGAGATTCCTGGTGGGTGGCTGACTGTTGCTTTTCCCGGGTCTCTTCCCATACCAACTCTCCCATATTGTTTTGAGCTTTACCCTGGGTGTCTGATCCATATTGAATTGATTTTTGTGTACGAGTGGCATCAACTTTCTAAATAACAAGCCTCCAGAAACTCTATGGATTTGATAAATAGAAATATTTGCAGAGGGGATTCAGGCCTTTTGTTCATTTTGCTGTTGTTGCTAAGTGCTGTCGAGTCATACACGACTCATAATGACCCTATGAACAAAAGACATGTACCTCAGCAAGACATTTCTGAAGTGGATGCCACTCTTGCTTCCAAACATGTTTGAATTGGGAAGCTCCACCAAACACTGTCCACCATGGGTAACCATTATCACATTTGGCACATTAGTGTCACAGTGTTTAGCATCACAGTAACCACGAGTTACCTCTGTAGAGCAATGTACAGACCAGTGCTATACCACTCAGAAGAATGGTTGGCAAAAAACACAAACAAAAACAAACAAACAAACAAAAAATAACTTACAACCAGGTCAGAGGGCTGCAGATTAATATCAACCACCTTGGATTTGATAGCATAAATAACTCTCTGTCCACTAGGGCCATGTAGCTCTCTCTATGTTGTCATTGGTATTGTTGTTAAGTGCCATTGAGTTGTAGACAACTCATAGCGACCCTATGAACAAAAGACCTGAGCATTGTTCATAGAGTTTCCAGAGGCAAACCATTTCAGAAGTGTATAGGGGCATTATAAGTTGTTCTTGATTTGAAGGCAATCAACAGCAACACAACATAGTAGCTTTTTATATCAGGGAGTTCTATAATTCCCACTACCTTTATATTTTTTTTCACAATTTCTTTGCTTATTTGGAGTCTCTTATTCTACAAATAAACTTGCCAATTGTGTCTTCTCTCTATTTGAAAAAATAATTTCATATCTATAATCATTGAACAATATCACTAATATCACATGCAAGCAAGATTCTGCTGAAAATTATCCAAAAACTTTTGGAATAATATGTTAACATAGAACTGCCAGATGTGCAGGCTGGATTTCAAAGAGGTCTTTGTACTACGGATATTATAGCTAATGTTAGATGAATCTTGGCAGAAAGCAGAGAATATCAGAAGAATGTCTATCTGTGCTTCATTGACTATACAAAGCCTTTTGACTCTGTGAATCACAACAAGCTATGGCTGACTCTGAGAAGAATGGGAATCCCAGAACATTTGATTGTGCTAATGTGAAACCTATACTTGGACCATGAGGCAGTCATCAAAACAGAGAAAGGAGACACTGCATGGTTCAAAATCAAGAAGGGGGTTAACAGTTTTAGTTTACTTGGTTCAACAGTTAACACTTTTGGTAAGAGCAGCCAGGAAATCAAAAGACATATTGCATTTGCAAAGTCACCTGTGAGGGACCTCTCAAGAGTACTGAAGAGGAACAATATCAGGATGGAGACTAAGGTGCGCCTGATCCAGGCTATAGACTTCGCAATCACGTGCTGTATGTTGGAGAGTTGGACAGTGAACAGGGATGATAGAAAGAGAATTGGTACCTTTGAGCTGTGGTGTTGGAGAAGAGTGTTGAATATACCATGAACTGCTAGGAGAAGAAATAGGTTTGACCTGGAGAGGGTGAATCCAGAATGCTCCTTGGAGTCAAGTATTCTGAAGCTTTGTCTGACATAATTTGAACATGTAGCAAGGAGGGACTGGTCCTTGGAGAGGGACATCATGTTTAGGAGAGTGGAGGGACGACGCAGGAGAGGAAGACCCTTGATGAGATGGATTGATTCTGTGATTGGAGTGTTGGGAATGAGTGTGTTTGAGACAGCAAGGTTGGCGAAGTATAGAATGGTGTTTAAGGTCTTGTACATAGGGTCCCTATGAGTTGCAAGCAACTCTATGGCACATAACAAGAACAATTGTGAGTATCTTAAAATAATTGAGTGAGTGAACATAATTAGTAGGATTATTTGAAGAGAATTCAAAAGAAGTACTACAAGATTCTAATTTTCTAGTTTAGACCACAGTAGTGGGAATCTGGTATATAAGAACTCTCTCTTGATTCTAGTATCAGCATTGCTATTTTAAACTCAGGAATCTTATGAATAGACACTGCAATTCCAGCCAAGAAACCACAAACACTGGCAGCTATCAAACCTTATTTGCCAAATAGCACAGCTGCAGGAATAAAGCACCTTCTTCATTTTGAAATTCTACGACATTGTACCTCACTCACAGGAGCTATATTACATGAGAGCCCTAACTGAAGGATTTGGAAATGTGTGTTTCCTTTGCAATCACAGTTATACTAGGAAAGAAAAGATGGCATTGAGTGAAAGTGAAGGAAGTAATATTTAATGTACTTGTGCTTATATGATGCCTTTTTTATCACTTCACTTACAATGTTCCTTATTATAATAGCTGAAGTTTCATTTTAAATTCAGGCTCACATTAAATCCCTCTTATGAAAATATGGAAAACTAACATTATTTCTCATATATTATATTACAAATAAAATGCACTTGAGTTTATTGTTTTATTTCTTGGCAGTATAATAAAATATTTCTCTTAATCTTGGAGATTCTTATTTAGTATAAAGACTACTTTGTTCCAATTTTTCACATTCTTCTTTACCCCCCTTTTCCTATCTCCCCTTCCTCTTTATTATTAGTTCATAATGTTATTGTTGAGTACCAATAACTGACCCTCCGGTAGGTTCTCAGAGACAGCTAATTGCAAGGGAGGAGATTGTGCATCTGCAGACCAGCTGGTGGCCTTGGACCATGTGCCTTAGGAATTGCAGTGCAGCTTTTTTCCACTAGGCCACCAGAGCTCCCTTCTTTCATAATATCATCTACTTATTTCTAATTCTAGTGTTTATCTATGTTGTGATGGATGAGTTTGTGTGATAACTTAATTGCCTATAATTACTGTGTGGCAGCTATGACAGCATTATCCTGATGAAATCTGATACAATGTAATGTCTGGCATGATAAAATTTAATATGATTGACCAATCAGTTGAAAGCAAAACTGCTTGGGAATGTGATTTTTTTTTAATTTAGTTTGTTTATTTTT
>NW_006399869.1:7834573-7841823 GCF_000299155.1 Elephantulus edwardii | reverse complement strand
GGCCCTCTATGAGGTGGATTGATTCAGTGACTGGGATAATTGGGATGGGAGTGTCGGAGGCAGTGCGATTGGCACAGGACAGAGCGGAGTTTAGGGCTGTTGTAAATGGGGTCGCTATGAGTCGCAGGCTACTCGACAGCACATAACAACAACAACAACGACAACAGCACCTGCAGCGTCAAGAAAACAGAAATACTCAGCTCTAGGCCAATAAATAACGTCATGACAGGTGGATAAAGTTTGAAATTGTTAACAATTTCATCTAACTTGGATCTATGATCCTTTTGTACTAGAAGTCTGGAGATCAAGAGATGTATAACGTGAAAAGTTTACTGTAAGAGATCTCTCAAAAATACAGTTGAAAAAGAATTTCAGTTTAAAGACTAAGTTTTGCCTGATTCAAGACATGCTTTTTTCAGTCACCTACTCATTTGAGATTGGAACAATGAATAAGGATGATAGAAGAATTGGTGTTTGAGTTTTGGTTTTGGAGAATAGTGCTGAATACTGCATGGATTGCCAAAAGACCAAGTAGCTATGTCTTTGAGAAGGTGCAGCCAGAGTGCTCCATGGAGGCAAGGAGGGTGAAGCTTCTTTTCACATACTTTGGGTACATATGTTGTTAGGAAAATATAGTGCCTGCAAAGTGACAGCATACTTAGAAAGATAGAGAATCAGTAAAGGATAAGACCCTCAGTGAGATGGATTGATACAGTGACTGTAGCAATGACTAGCGTTTGTCATAGATGAAGAAGATGACACAGGATAGGACAGTATTCACATTTTTGTGCATAGGTTGGCTATGCGTTGTACATGACTCAACTGGATCTGACAACAATCATGTGAAGCTAAATGAATCAAGAGAAGTCCCCTGCTGTGTGTGTATGTATGTCTGTATGCATATGCGCACAGGTGTGAGACAGATCATTAAGATGTTATCAGATCTGAGTTCATTAAGAACTTCATACTCAGAAAAGTGTAGGGTGAGTGAAAGATAGAAAAACTTAAGTCAAGGTGGATTGCCACAGTGACCATAACAAAGACTTAACAACAGAGATTATGAGAATTTCATAACACGGTTTTGTTCATTCTATTTAGTGTAGTTATTAAAGTCAACTTGAGGTCATTTAAAAGCAAACAAAGAGCACTACCTATTTGGCACATAACAGAACAGTCAGTGGTTAAAATTCACCAGCCACTTTGAGTCATAAAGATGGTGTCAAAACACACAGCTTTATAGACCCTCTAAATGGTCACTATGTATTACAATTGATTTAATTGAATGTTGTTGTTATGTTATTATGTTGTTATTGCTGTTTTGTGCTATGGAGTCACCCTATCCAGGACAGAACTGTTTGTTCTTCTGACAGTCCTTGGTATGTTCAATCCTAACTGCAGCATCACAACAAAAAGGTAAAAATCCTTCTTCTGTCATTCTTGGTTATCGTCCAGTTCTCTGATGCATAGCAAGTAATTGTGAAGATAATGCCCTGGATCAGGCATACCTTATTCTCCAGACTGACACTGTTGCTCTTAGAGAGGTCCCTGATAGCAGATTTTTCCAATATAATTCATCTTTTGATTTCCTGACTGCTGGTGCCAGGATTGTTGATTGTGGTACCAAGTACACAGAAGTTATCAACAATCTTAATCTCTTCTGTGTCTATCTTGAAGCTGCCTATTGACAGTGGTGAAAATCCATATTGAAGATTAAAGTCTTTCACCTTCTGCAGCAAAAACCTCATGTCCATTTCGGTTTCAGCAAGCAAAGTTATGTCATCTGCATAAAATAAGTTGTTGATGAGTCTTCATCCAATCCTGATGCCACTTTCCTCCCCATAAAGTCCAGCCTCCTGTATGATCTGTTCTGCTTATAGATTGACAAGGTATGGAGATAGGAGGCATCCTCGACATATATCATTCCTGATTTTGAGCCATGCATTGTCTCCCTGCTCTGTTGTGACTACTGCTCCCTTGTCGGAGTATAGGTTTTCCAAAAGCACGATTAAGTGGAAGAATAGTCAAAATAATAATAGATTTAGACAAGATTAGAATGGTTGATATTTTTTTTAAAAAAGACATAGAAATAATGAGTATAAAGAGGAGGACATTTGTGGCTACAGCAAGAATCTCCTATATTGAATGTTGTTGTCATACCTGAGTGCCATTGAGTCAAAACTAACCCATAGCTGACCAGCTAGCAATTTTCAGAGGCAGTTAATCGAATGGAAGGATATTCTCCATCCTTCTGTGAAGCAGCTGGTGTATTCAATCTACATGTGTTTGAGATTGCTGTGCGGCTTCTTACCACTCAACTATTGTAGCTTCTGAATATATTAAATATTAGTATTATTAAATAGTGTCAAGTAAGACCCACAGTAACCCTATGAACAAATTATTTGAAATTATATGAGATAATTATTGAGTTATCTCATGCTATCCTCACAGTCTCTGACACATTCAAGCCCATTGCTGAAGCCACTGTGTCAATCAACCTTGCTATGGGTCTTCCCCTCTTTCCTCCTCCCTCTATGATCCCAAGCATGATGTACCTCTCCAAGGAATAACCTATCCTAGCAACAAGGTCAAAATATGTGAAACAAAGCTTCATTATCTGCCTCCAAGGAGCACTCTGGCTACATCTACTCTAAGACATATCTGCTTGGGGGCTTTGTTTGGGGGGGGTGAGCATGCACACTTGTTGTGTGCAATATTCAATACTCTTCTCCAGCATCACAGTTCAAAGTCATCTATTCTTCTTCTGTTGCCCTTAGTTATTGTCCAACTCTCAAATGCATAGCAACTGACTGAAAAAGACCATGGTCTAAATCAGGTGCAATTTTGTCCTCAAACTGACATCATTTTCTTCAAGAATTTGGAAAGGCCCCTTGCTGCAGATTTTACAGCGGAAATATGGGAACTTCTGACTGCTAATACCAAGTATATTGATTTTGGGTCCATGTAAGATGAAGTCATTGACACTCTCAATACTTTGTCCATTCATCAGGATTTTGTCTATTTTTCCAGTGGTGAGAATTTCTGTTTCCTTGGTGTTGAGATGCAATTAACATTGAAAGCTATGGTGGTTAGCCTTCTAAAGCATGTGTTTTAGGACCTCCTCACTGATGTGTCTAATGTTATAATGGTTACACATGGTGGATAGTGTTTGGTGGAGCTCCTTCATTAAAACAAGCTTGGAAGCAGCAGTAGCATCCACTTCTGAAATAGCTTGCCCCCAGAAACTCTATGAATGTGGAGAAACTATGAAAGTTGCACAAGTGTTCATTTCTTTCATTCATAGGGTCATTAATTCATTCATGAGTCATCTACAAACCTACAGCACTTAACAACAACATAGAGATAGTTGTGATGACCTAGTGGACAAAAGTTATGCTACCAAGCCAAAAGTGGGTGATTTGAATCTGCAACCCTCAAGCCTGGTTTTAATTGTTTTTGGTCAAACAAGTGTTATAGCCCTAGTCTTTCCATTTGCTATACAGCGTTAACTTGTGTTTGCTGTGATGCTAAACACTGTCACACTGATGTATAAATGTGATAATGGTTTCACATGGTGGACAGTGTTTGATGAAGCTTCCAATTAAAACGAGTTGGGAAGCAGGAGTGGCATCCACTTCCAAAATAGCTTGTCTCTGGAAACTCTATGGATGTGGAGAAACTATGAAAATTATACAAGTGTTCAGGCCTTTCATTCATAGAGTCACTATGAGTTATGTACAACTCAATGGCACGTAACAACAACAACGCTTTTAGTACAAGGTAGAATGTTACTGTTAAATACCATCTGTTATATTGCCACTCAATGTAATCCTATGCAAAATAGCTCTAAACCCTACCCTATCCTTGATCAGTCTCACTGCCTCCAACACCTACCAGTATCTCAACCAGTAACCTAGTTATTGTGTTCATTCATTTGATTCAGGGTCATCTTCTCCTGTGCTGTCCTTCTATTCTTCCAAGTATGATGTACTTCTACAAGGACTGGTCCCTCCTGGCAATTATGTTCAAAGTATATGAATTGGAGCTTCAAAATCCTTGCCTCTAAGGGGTAACTTTGTTTCACCCTCTCCAGAACATACCTGTGTGTTGTTTTTGTTCTCTGGCTCCCCATGGTATGTTGAATACTCGTCTCCAGAAGCACAATTCAAAGGGATGGGTTCTTCTATCATCCTTAATCATAACCCAGTTCTCTGATACATGGCAAGTAATAGCAAAGACCACAGTCTGGATTAGGTATACCTTAGACTTTAGACTGACATCATTGCTTGTTAGCACTCCAGGGAGCTCCTTGACAGCAGATTTTCCTAATGCACTCAGTCTTTTGAATTTTTCACCGCTGGTGCCAAGAGTGTTGATTGTGGAGCCAAACAAGAAGAAATTGTTAATGAGTTCGATCACTTCACCACCTACTATCATGCTGCCAGTTGGCCCAGTGGTAAGAATCCTTTTCTTCTTTAAACTGAACTTCAATCTATATTAAAGACTGCCATCCTTGACATTCTAAATCAAATTCTCCAGATTCTTCTCAGTTTCAGCAAGCAAAATTGCTATGTGCATAATGTAGATTGTTGATGAGTCTTCCTCAAATCCTTTTGGCACATACCTCCTTATAAAGGCCAGCCTTCTGAACTAACTGTTCTGTGTATAAATTGAAAAACTATGGAGACTAGATGCATCCCTAATGACTCATTTTTTTTCTTATTTTGAATCATGCAGTATTTCCTTGGTGTGTTCTGGCTATTGCTTTGGTTAAAGTATAGGTTTCTTATGAGCATAATCAATTGTTCTTGATTCACATTCTTCTCAAGGTTAGCCGTGATTGTTTGTGATTCACACAGAAAGTACCTTTGGATAGTCAAATAGACATTCCTCTGTTACTCTGTGTTTTCATCTGTGTAGATACATATGCATTGACTAAAATGTTCCTAGTACCATGGCCTCTTCTAAACTCAGCTAGTATTTCTGGTAGTTCTCTATCTATTTCAATTGGTTTTGGATAATCTTCAGTAAGATTTTTCTTGCCTGTGATATTAGTGATATTGTTCAATAATTTCCACACTCTTCTTTATCACTATTTTTTGTAATGGGATTAATATTGATCTTTTCCAGTCAATTGGCACAAACTAATGAGTAACACCAGAGCTGAATCTATTTCTTCAAATATGTCAATTAGTATTCCATCAATTCTTGGAGACTTGCTTTTTGCCAATTCCTTCAGACCAGCTTGAACTTCCTCATCAATCACCATTGTCTGTTTACCGTATATTGTTTCTTGATGTTGTTCAATGTCAGCCAATTCTTTCTGGTACAGTGACTCTGTGAAGAGGGAAGTAGAATGTGATGCTGGTGGTAGTTAGTCAGAGGACAACAGCAAGACACAAGCACCAAGCAGAGTGGAGCCATAGCCAAATTTATCAGTTACATTTGTAATGAGGGAGTGTCTCTCATATGTTTTTTAAATAAAATGCTTGTGTGTTAACTATTGGTCTAAATCTGAGCATCCAAATTAATACAGACTAAAGAGGAAGATTAGCCATCCACTTCCAAAATAACAGTCCTCTGACAACCCTGTGTACAAGAGAGCACACTTAAGTTTGAATAGGATTGTAAAATGACATTCTGCCAAACATTGAAAGAATACTAGGGAAGAAAAGATTGAAAATGAGAATCAAACACATTTTAAAATATTAATTGACATAAAACTAAAGTACAGAAAGATATAGACAAAGTTATGATCTAATGTGGGATTATAATCCAAGTTACAAAATGAAAGTGATATTAATGATTGAAATGAAAACTCATCTTCCCGGTGTATAAAATTTCCAATTAAGTAATTAGGTCTGATGGAATATGACAAGATGGAATTGACCTCTACATAGGGTATGCAGGATTATAATTTTTATGGAAGTAGAATTCCACATTTTCTATGGAAAGACTGTTGTCATTAGGCAATATGAAGTCAATCGTGACTCACAGTAACACTTTGAACAAGAGATGGAAACTTTATCTTTCACTGCTTGCAAGTTCTCTGTTATTCAACAAAGACATTGAGGTAGTCACTATGCCAACGAATTTCACTGAAGAGCTTCCTCTATTTCATTGACCATTGATCTTTTGGAAAGGAATTGTGCTTTCAAAACAAAAGTATGCAGTTCAAATTCACCAGATACTATGACAGAAATAACGGTAAATTTCCCCATGTGCAATTTACTTTTACTGAAAACTTGTTGAAGGGTCAACTGTGGGTCAGTTCTGACTTGACTATTCTCAAAAACAACTACCTTTTGCAGCATGATGTCTTTCTCCAACCTGTAGTTTTATCTTATAACAAGTACTTAAAATTATATACTTTTCATAAGAAATTCTCTGGTTCAATTTTTACTCCAAAGTAAGCTATTTTCTTCCTCACTGTTTTTATTTAACAATTTGAATTTAACACTAGATACAACATTTTTTCCAAAGTCAACAGACACTTTCTATTATGTCTGTCTCACCTTCTAAATAATATTATATTGATGTTTGTACTTCTACTGCTCAACACACTGCTTTACATTCTCTTTTTATTGAATAAAATATGATATCTGGAAAGAAAAAAATGTATCACCTAGTTTGTCAAGACTGATTTTGTGAAGGGATAGACTTCTGATAATCTCGTGCATTATCAATGAAATATCTAGACTGAAATTATGATACATCACAATAGAAATATGGATATTATCTTTTTGACACATCTAAATTAGATATCTGTGTTCTCTTACAGTGATCATTAGACTAGTTATATGATGTTATTCAGCAATTGAAATTCATTTAGTGCAAATTAAGATGGTTTTGTGTAAATTACAAATTAGATTTTGAAGAATTTGTATAGTAAAAATAATATATAGTGTCTTTGAAAAAATTTTATATTTTTGCATTGATATAACCTAAAGATGATAATAGATGTGGGAAATGGTTATTATAATTCTTTTGATTTTTCCTTTAATGTGGCTGTACGAGAAGGAATGTGGCTTGAGGATTGGTGGAAGAATCATCAACAACCTGCATCATGCAAATGACACAACCAACCCTGCTTGCTAAAGCTAAGGAGGACATGAAGCGCTAGCTGCTGAAGGTCAAGGACTGCAGTCTTCAATATGGATTGAAGCTCAATATCAAGAAAACAAAGATTCTCACCACTGGGCCAATTGGCAGCATCAGTAAGGATGGTGAAGAGACTGAGATAGTTAACAGTT
>NW_006399869.1:7820200-7834270 GCF_000299155.1 Elephantulus edwardii | reverse complement strand
GGCGAGCTCCTTGGAGTCAAGGATTCTGAAGCTTCATCTGACATATTTTGGGCATGTTGCAAGGAGGTCCTTGGAGAGGGACATCATGCTTGGGAGAGTGAAGGGACTGTGCAGGAGAGGAAGACCCTCGATGAGATGGATCAATTCTGCGAGTGGAGTGGTGGGAATGAGTGTGTTTTAGATGGCAGGGTTGGCACAGCACAGAACAGTGTTTAAGGCTCTTGTACATAGGTTCGCTATGAGTCACAAGCCACTCAATGGCACATAACAACAACAATAACAACAAAAATGTAAAATTATGAAAGTGATGCTCATTCATTTTTCATTTAGCAATTATTTTGGATACTATTGATTTAGAAAATAATACTGAACTGGATTTTATAGCTGTGTTAACATTTATCATATTATTTTTTTAGTAATAATAACTTTCTAATATCCTTGTTAATTCAATTTGCAAGAGTGACTGAGAATTTCCATATTGCTTATATGGCATAGTACATAATGATACTAAGTTTCCACATGAGATTTTGTAATTAAATTCTGTAATTGTAATAAGAATATCAGCATCTCATTATTTAATTATTGGTCTCAAATAGTTCTCCTTATGCTTGACATAACCCAATATTAATGAAATGATATTCTTAAAACAAATTATTGAATTTTTAATTACAATCTGCAGGTAATGAGAAATAATTTTGTATAATATTTATACTTTGTCAGGAAGATAAACAAAATAACTATTGAAACAGAAAAGGGCTTTTAACATTTCAATGTTAAATTTTTTTAACGATTTTAAGGCTATGTTATAAAATACGCATTTACAAATTTTATATATAATTATTTTGTTTTAGCACATAGAAATGAAAGGAATTTCATGTGATTAAATACTCATTTAAATTACCAGACATATTAGCCAATAATGAATTGATTTATGTTGTTGAAACTATATCCTGTAGCTTAATATCATATTTATGAGAACTACTTTTAGCTAATTTGTTAATTATTCATCTTACTTGTGTCCACAATCAACACCCTTGACACTAGCAGTCAGAAATCAAAAGACAAGTTTCATTAAGAAAACTTGCTGTCAAGGACCTCTCCCAAGTGCCAAAGAACAATGCTATCAGTCTTTAGACTATTGCTCACCTGATCCAAGCTGTGATCCTCTCAATTGCTTGCTAGTCCTCTGAAAATGGACAATGACTAAGGCTGACAGAAGAAGACTTGATATCTTTGAATTGTGATACTTGGGAAAAGCTTTGACTATCCCATAGGTTACTGTGATGTTTATTATTCAAAACGGCTTTCCTTGACTCTGCCATGTTTATGAGTGGGAATATACAGATGGGGCAAGTTAGCTTATCTCCAAGGACACTGGATATCCTCACCATTAACTTGAGTGATTCAATGGCAGAAAGAAACCTCCCTGCCAGCAAAGAGGAAGGAAGAGGAAGAGACTATAACATGTCTTTGGGTCCACAATTACTTGTTCTAGCTACACCTGTAGCAGTGGCAGCTGAATCAGAAGACCAGAATGACCTGACATGAGATGGAACTGGCTGCTACCCCACCAAACGTCAAACCAAAAGCCTTTGCCCATTTGTTGAATAACTGAGGAGTAGGAGGAGAAAACAATATTGGCAGGACTGAATGAGAAGTGGCGATATGACAAAGTAGGTTATGTAGTATATACATCCTCTCAGCTGTTTAAGCAAGAGCCTATGTTAATGAAGGAAGAAGTGGAAGCTGCTTTGAAGGAATTAGCAAAAAATAAAGCCCCAGAAATAGATGGTATACCATCTGAAGTATTTCAACTAACAGATACTGCCCTGGATGTGCTCACCAAGTTGTGCCAAGAAATCTGGAGAACAATCACTTGGCCAACTAACTGGAAGAGATCTATAATCATTCCCATTCCAAAGAAATGTGACCCAACAGAGAATGGAAATTGAAATTATAGAACAATATCATTGCTATCACTTGCAAGCAAGATTCTGCTGAAGATTATCCAAAAACGATTGGAACAGCACATCAGCAGAGAACTTCCAGAAGTCCAGACTTGATTTAGAAGGGGTGGAGACACTAGAGATACTGTAACTAATGTTAGATGGATCTTAGCTGAAAGCAAGGCATACCAGAGGAATGTCTGTGTTTCATTGATTATTCAATGGTCTTTGACTGTGTAGATCATAACAAACTGAGATTGACTCTGAGAAAGGGAATTCCAGGACACTTGATCGTGCTAATATGAAACCTATACTTGGACAAGAAGCAGTCATCAGAACAGAGCAAGGAGACACTGCATGGTTCAAAACTGGGAAGGGTGTACACCAGGGATGTGTCCTGTCTCCATACCTTTTCAGCCTATATACAGAACAGATCATCCAGGAGGCTGGACTGTATGAGGAGAAGTGTGACATCAAGATTGATGGAAGATCCATCAACAATCTGCGTTATGCAGATGACATGACACAACCCTGCTTGCTGAAACTGAGGAGGACCAGAAGCACTTGTTGTTGAGGGCTAAAGACTACAGTCTTCAATATGGATTAAGACTTAATATCAAGAAGACAAAGATTCTCACCACTGGGCCAATTGGCAGCATCAGGATAGATGGTGAAGAGATTGATTGTTTACAGCTTTAGTTTGCTTCGCTCCACAAACAATACTTTTGGCACCAGCAGCCAGGAGATTAAAAGACGTATTGTGAAAGGAAAGTCTGCTGTTAGGGACCTCTCCAAAGCACTGAAGAGCAATGGTGTCACTCTGGATACTAAGGTGACTGATACAAGTCATGGTCTTTGCAATTACTTACTATGCATCAGAGAGTTGGACAATAATTTGAGGAGATAAAGGGAGAATAGATGCCTTTGAGCTGTGGTGCTGGAGAAGAGTTGAATATACCATGGACTGATAAGAAAATGAACAGGTTCATCCTAGAGAGGGTTAAACCAGTCTGGTCCTCGGAGGCAAGGATTCTGAGGCTTCATCTGACATTCTTAGGGCATGTTGCAAGGAGGGACCAGTCCTCGGAGAAGGACATCATGCTTGGGTGGGTGGAGGGACAACACAGAAGAAGACCTTCTATGAGGTGGATTGATTCAGTGGCTGGCATAATCAGGGTGGGTGTGTCAGATACAGTCAGATTGACACAGGACAGAGCAGAGTTTAGGGCTGTTGTACACAGGGTCACTGTGGGTCACAAGGGACTCGACGGCACATAAAAACAACAACAACAACAGCTATTTGACAGTGAAAACAGGATACAGCTAATTGATCAAGAGAAAGCCATAGTGAAATTGTTGGAAACCAATTCTTAGAAAAGATAGAAGACACGACACTGGAATATGTGTAGGGAAGAGTTATGTGAAAAAATGGCTTATTAGACATTGTGTGTATTATGATTGAGAATCTGGAACATGATATGCATTACACAGAAAATTGGGGGCAGTGAAGGAAGAAACTGCATCAATTCATGACTGAAAATGCATGCTTTCTGAAACTTTTACTAAAATGACAATTTTAAAAAACTTGAAAAAATATTGCAGTGTTTGTTCGTTTCTATTTTTGTTATTATGTAGATTTTACGTTTTCACTGAATTTGGCTTTTGGTTCCAAATAAAGTGAATAAAGAATGACAAACCATACTATAAATGTTAGTGTTCAATTTCTATATAATTACAAATTTGTTGTTGTTATGTGCCATTGAGTTGCTTGCAACTCATAGCAACCCTATGTACAACAGCTCTGAACCCTGCCTTATTGTGAGCAGATGAACATTATTGTCTGAGACACACCTACCTCCATTACCACAGTCACTAAGTTAATCCATGTGATCAAGGGTCTTCTTCCTCTCTTACACAATCCCTATATGGTTCAAAAGCATAATGTCCTTCCCCAAAGACTGGTTCCTCCCTGCAAAGTGCTCAAAGTATATAAAACAAAGCTTTAGAATCCTTGTCTCCAAGGAGCAGACTGGTTTCATGCTCTCCAGGACAAATATGTTCTACCAGCAGTCCATAGTATATTCAGTACTCTTCTCCAGAACCACAGCTCAATAATATCAGTTCTCTTTCTATAATTCCTAGTCTTGTCTAGCTTTCTGATGCATAGAAAGTAATTGCAAAGACAATAGCCTGGATCAGGCACACCTTAGTCTCCAGACTGACATTGTTGCTCCTCAGTATTCTGGAAAGTACCCTGATAGCAGACGTTCCCACTGCAAATAATCTTTGATTTTCTGGTTTCTGGAATCAAGAGAGTTGATTGTGGAACCAAACAAACTGATGCTGTTAACAATCTCAAACTCTTCAGTCTACCCTGATGCTGCTAACAGGCCCAGTGGTGATAAACTTTGTTTTCTTGATGTTGAGCTCAATCCATATTTAAGGCTGCAGTCCTTGACTTTCTGCAGCAAGTGCTTCAGGTCCTTAAGTGTCAAACAAAGTTGTATCCTCTGCATAATATAGGTTATTGATGATTCTTCCCCCAATCCTGATACCACATTCCTCTTCACAAAGTCCAGCCTCCCAGATGATCTATGCTGCATGTAGATTGAAATGCTATGGAGATAAGACACATCTCTGGCATATACCCTTCCTGATTTTGAACCGTGCAATGTTTCCTTGCTCTGTCCTGAAGACTGCCTCTTGGTCCAAGTACAATCAAGTGTTCTGAGATCCCCGTTCTTCTCAGAGTCAGCCACAAATTTTGTGATCTACATATTCAAATACCTTTACATAGTCAATGAAACATAGATATAAATTCCTCTGGTTCTCTCTGCTTTCAGCCAGCATACATCTAACATTAGTTATAATATTCTTGTTACCACAGTCTCTCCTAAATCCAGCCTGCACATCATGCAGTTCTCTGTAGATGTGCTATTCCAGTCATTTTTGGATAATTTCCAGCACAATATTGCTTGCATGTGACATTAATGATATTGTTCGATAATTTCTGTACTCTGTCAAGTCACCTTCCTTTGCAATGGGAATACATGTGGATTTCTTCCTGTCAGTTGGCCAAGTAGTTGTCCTCCAGATTTCTTAGCACAATCAGGTTAGTGCATTCTGGGCAGTGTCTGTTTGTTGAAATATGTCAAATGGTATGTGTCAATTCCTAGTGCCCTGGTTTTTTTCCAATTCCTTCAGAACAGTTTGTCTTACTTCATTCTTTCAGAGAAGATTGAACTTCTTCCTTTATCACCAGAGGCTCTTTCTCATACTTGTTTCATGAAAATCTTCTCTGTCTGCCAATTCCTTTTGATACAGTGACTCAGTATATGCTTTCTATCTTCTTTTAATGCTTCCTGGATCATTTAATATTCTTCGCAAAACATCCTTAAGTATTGCAACTCAAGGCTTGAATTTGTTCTTCAGTTCCTTGAGCTTAAGAAAAGCTGAGCAAGTTTGACCTCTTTGATTTTCTAACTCCACCTCGTACATTTCATTGTAATACTTTACTTAGTCTTCCTGCATTACCCTTTGGAATCTTCTATTAAACTCCTTAATATCTTGATTTCTTCCCTTTGCTTTGGCTTCTTGGCGCTCTAGTGCAATATTCAGAGTTTATTTTGACATCCATCTTGGTCTTCCTCCTCTGTCTTTGCAATGACCTTTTGCACTCTTCCTGTATAATATTCTTTATATTCTCCCACAGCTCATCTTGTCTTTGATCATTGGTGTTCAAGCCCTCAAACCTGTTTCTGAAATGGTTTTGAAATTCAGGTGGGATAGACTCAAGGTCAAATTTTGGTTCCCTTGGATTTGATTTAATTTTCCTCAGCTTCAGCTTGAACTTTCATGAGTAGTGTTCCACAGTCAGCACCTGGTCTAGTTTTCACAGCGGATAATGAGCTTCTCCAGCAATTCTTTCCACTGGTGTAATCAGTCTGATCGTTATGCATACCATCAGGTGAAATCCTTGTGTATAGCTTGCATTTATGTTTTTTATAAAATGTATGTGCAATGAATAAGTCAATGAATAAATTGTTGAAAATTATCTCATTCTATCTCTAGCTTCACTTCTGTTACCAAGTCTATATTTTCCAACTACCGATCCTTTTTCTCTGTTTCCCAAGTTTTGCATTCTAGTTACCAATTATTATTAATAATTGATCTCATTTTTGATCAATTTCTGACTGCAAAATTTGGTAGAAATCTTCTATTTCCTTCTCTTTGGCTCTGGTTGAATGATGGTGGTATTCACTGGACTTCCTTGAATGCATATGGATATTATCCTGTTAGTCACAACAGTGTATTTTAAGACAGACCTAGAAATGACTTTATCTATGAATGCAACTGCATTATTCCTCACTTTTTCATCTCCATCATATATCATATGGTCATGTGACTCAAAATGTCTACGCCACTCTATCTCATTTTCTCTAGTGTAAATCAAAGATACACTTGAATGTCTCTTCTTTTATATCCCCTGTACACTTTCTTTGTCGCTCTAAACTAGCAGATTACCGTGTATCATGCTATATCCATCTCTCATCACATATACATTTATATATATATATACATATATATATATATTAGTGGTAAAGGATTATTGAATTTATCGTTAAATCTTTACAGGTAAAGTGATTTATTTAAGATCACACAGTTGAAAAATCAAAGACAAGTCTAGACTTTCTGCTTCTAAATATAAAAGAAACCCAAAATAAAACAAACAAGCAAAAACACCTAAAGCTGTTGTGTTAATTTTTCCCAATCAGGTTTCCAAGGCTGTAAATTTTTATGTGAGCACAGTTGTGTCAAATTTCTTCCTTGGAGTGGCTGGTAGATCCAAATCACAGGCACTCTCTTCAGCAGCCCAGCTGATAAAGCACTCTACCACTGGACTCCAACTTTAATGCTCTAACAATTTTTTAGCTTTTCCTTTTCTTTCATAGATTTTACAACTTTCAGTCTTTATTTCTTTTTTGCAAAATCTATTTCTTCAAAAAACAAAATAAATGATGGTGGTAAAGGTAGAGACTCCACATTTTAAAGAATATTAAATGGAAAGACAACCACATGCATCCCTCCTACCCAATCCCCATTCCATATCCATTACCAATAAGATATATATTACCTGATATATAATATATATTAATTATCTAGAATGTATGCATAAATGGAAGATAGATAAAGAAATAATGAAAGATATATAGATGATATAGACATAGATGTAGTTAGAGATAGAGATAGATGATATAGATGATATAAATGATATAGATATATGTAGATATATATGTTATGGTGTATGATCAGTTCAGAACTAACTCATGGTTGATCTTCCAGGAGGTTTTCAGAGGCTATAAGTCACATAGAAAGAGATTTGTCATCTTTCTCCCATAAAGCAGCTGGCTGATTTGAGCCACACACCTTTAACTCCTGCAGCACAAGTCTATATCCCCTAGAGCTCCATATAGACGCCAAAATGTAGAATGAAGAAAAATGAAAACTCAATGAACTGGTCAAATGGCTTGTGTGAAGTACAGTCTCATTTAACTTGAGGATGATATAACCAGATGGCAGCCAATAACCAGTACTCATTACTCTCACCAGATCATGATAGAACATCCTGGTTAGAATGCATCAAAAAATGTAGAACAAAATAAAAAGCTAAATGATATTTTTAAGCATAAAAAACCAAGAAGCAAAAAAACCAAGCAATCCTAACTATCTGGAAATATTATAAAGGAATCCTTGAAACAATTGAATAAAAAATCCTTTATACTTGAAACTTAAGTTATTCTTAGAAGTACAAAGCAAATAATACTCATAAAAATACTCTAAAAAGAAAAGTCATTTCTACAGCAATTTTGTAAGGAATCTGTAATATATTTTATTTAAATGTTTAAATATATTTGATTTAATTAAATATTTGATTTAATATATTTGGTTTAAATGTTTCCAATGGTACATCTTACTCAATCATAGATCAGAAGAACATTAGTTTTCTGAAACCAAAGACTGGAAAATGGCAAGAAGACACCAGAGGACTGGAAATGGTGAACAAAAGGAAGAAATGAGTAGAGTGCTGATATATTGTGTTGAGTTTCAATGAATGTAGACTATCAATAGAATAGTGGTTTGGTTTGGTTGGGTTTGGTTGGGTTAGGTTGGGTTAGGTTGGGTTGGGTTGGGTTTGGTTTGTCTCTAAACCCTTTATTTCTCCTGACAGGGAGGTGGGCTGGCTTGGGACCAAGGGCAGGGCCATTACAGACCATGGCAGGCGAGTGTGTCCCTCAAGCGGAACTGGCATTGTTCTAGCCCACGTTGGCCGCGTTCATGTCATAGTCGTTGCTGTAGACCTTGCGGGACGGGAAGGTGGGCTTAACTCCCCGAAGGGCAGGGCCACTACAGACCAAGGCATGTGAGTGTTGCCCTCAGGCGAAAGTGGAGTTGTTTCCGTCCACGGTGGCTGCATTCATGTCATAGTAGTTGATACAGACCCTGTCCGGGGCTGATGTGCAGCCGCTGGGTTGCAGACCGCACAGCAGCTTGGTGTAGGTCCGGTTCTGAATGCTGCAGATCTTGCGGATGCTGCAGAGTGCGCACGAGTCGCTTGAGCTACCAAAAGCCATGAGCCATGAGCTGGTCTGGGACTACGTGCATCCCGATGTCCTGGGACGGTTTGCTGGTGGCCTGCGCCAGCTGCTGGGTAAACGCAGAGAGCAGCCCGTCGGGCACGAATGTGCGAGGTACGTTCTCATGTTGACCACAAACATCCGCATGAGGGTGGAGAGCAGTGAGTGTGGCATCTATCTGCAAGCCTGGAACCAATAGAAGGCTTTTAACATAAACTGATGACTGAGAAAACAAAATTTATCTGAAACAGCCTGCAATATTTTTTTAAAGAAAAAGAATGAAGTAGAGTTTGGAATTATCTTCAGCAAGCCAAATAATCTCACAAGAAAGACTGTAGAGAGAGAAAATAAAACCACAACAACAAAGGCAAACATTGGATATTACTGTTATCACTGGGCCAATTGGCAGCATCATGATGGATGGAGAAGAGATTAAGTTTGCTAACAGTTATAGCTTTCTTGGCTCCACAGTCAACACTCCTGGCGCCAGAAGTCGGGAGATCAAAAGGCGAATTGTAAGGGGAAATCCTAGGGTGCGCTTAATCTGGGCCATGATCTTCAAAATTACTTGTGATGTATCAGATAGCTGAATAATGACTAACGTTGATAGAAGAAGAATTTGTGCCTTTTGGTTATAGTGCTAGAGAAGACTCTTGAACATATGATGAATCACCAAGAAAACAAATAGATCTATCTTGGAGAGGGTGAAACCAAGTTTCTGCTTAGAGCCTAGGATTTTGAAGCTCCATTCCATACACCTTGGGCATGTGGCCAGGAGAGACAGATCCTTGGAGAAGGACATCATGCTTGGAAGGATGGAGGTACAGCACAGGAGAAGAAGACTCCAAAACTATACAGAACTAGTGAAATGGGTTAGGTATGTCAGAGTCAGTGAGACTGGCTCAGGACAGGGCAGGTTTCAGAGTTGTTTTACATAGGGTTACTATGAATCACAGGGGATTCAGTGGCACATAGCAACAACAATGCTAAACATGGCATTTTCTGATAAAAATTTTTCACTTGGGACTCTGAGTTAAGTATTTAACAAGTTATCTGATATAAAAAGACTAACAATAATAATAGCAAATTTATAGATTAAAAAATCTGAAACATGGAGAGATTAAATGTTTTTGTGTTGGTTTGGTTGTTATGTGCCCTCAAGTTGACAACAACTCATAATGACACTGTGAACAAAGGCTCTGAAACTTACACTATTCTGACCCAACCTCACAATCTCTGACACACCTGATGCCATTGCCACAGTCACTGTCTTCTGCTCCTGTACTGACCTTCCACCCTTCCAAGAATATCTTTTTCCAAGGACTGATGCTTCCTGGCAAATATGCCCCAAATATGTAAAATGGAGCTTCAAAAGTCTTGCCTCCAAGGAACAACCTAGTTTCACCCGTTCCAAAACAGATTCAATTGTTCTCTTAGCAGACCATGGTATGTTTAATAGTCTTCTCCAGCACCATAGCTCAAAGACATCGGTTCTTCCTCTGCCACCATCCTATTAATTGTCCAGCTCTTAGATGCATAGAAAGTGGTTGAGAGGCCATGGCCAGAAGGAGTTACACCTTAGTTTCTAAACTGACACTGCTGCTCTCTAGCACTCTGGAGAAGTTTTTTTTGTTTGTTTGTTTGTTTTTTTAAATTAAATTTTATTAGTTTTAATGAACATTTACAGGGATTTTGGGTTTTCATTCCTTCCTTGCTGCACCATTCTCTCTACCGTCCTCCCCAGTTTGTTCTTCTTCCCCGCCATCCGAGTGTCTGTTTTAATTGTCCAATTGCCACAGTGCTTGTCAAAGTCATTTCTGATTAATCTCCTCTGTCAGTGTGTCCTTTGCCATTCCCTATCACTCCTCTGGAGAGGTTCTTGACAGTAAATTTTCCCAATGCAATTCATCTTCTGATTTCCTGACTATTGGTGCCAAGAGTGTTTATAGTAGTACTGAAATAACAAAACAGTCATAGAACCAAGATTGAGAATCATTTGTGAGTTGAGTGCTAAAGTCATTCTTTTGACATAGTCCAGTGTTACAAATATGTACATGGAGTAACTGAAAAGAGGAAAAGGAGGAAATTGGTGGGAAAATTTATAATTAAAACCAAATAGAAGACTGAGACAAAACTAGCAAAGATAAAATATTTTTCTTGTTGTTTTTTTAAATTGGTTTTCATAAAACACTTTATTTACATTATTTCATTCATATACACTGCTGTTCCACAGAATCCCTCACTAACATTGTTTTTCATAGAATCGATCATACGCACTGTGTAATTAATTACCATTGATCTATCCCTGTTCTTACAACATCTATTCAAGTCTCAACTGCATCTTTCTCATTCCTTCACTAGTCTGCTTCCACCTGTTAAACTCCATTATCATAGTAATATACACTGTGAAATTTGTTTTGTGCTGTGTGCCCTTATTTTTTTAATATTAAAATGTAAGTGTGTATGGAATACATTTATGGAATGTAGAGTAAATTCCTTAGGGTACTTTTGTAAGCATCTCTTAGGATACTTTTAGGAACATATTCACTTTATGGCTACTTTAGAAAGTGAAGAAAATATACCATTTTTTTGTATTCTCTTATCTTGTTTTAAATACCCCTCTAGCAACTGAAAGTATTAGAAAGTTCATAACAAATTTTTTTCCATATTCTCTGCTGTGATATATTTTTGGATATAGTTCTTCAGAATGCGTCAGGCAACCATGTTAATTTATATTCCTGCTTATATATGTAGTATCAGCAAGTCTATGCATATAATTGGATAAGCACTGTGAAACTCTCTAATTAGAATTTAAAGGAAGTTGAGTGGGGACTGCTTCTACTTTGATATGCATGTGTAATCTCCACCAAAGTGAGCAAGCATAACGAAGGGCAATGTTTTCCCTTTTGAGCACTTCGAATTCTATGCACTCCAGATGCCATGGTGATTCCTATGACTATTCCCTTATTCAAATTGTTGATTTGTTATGGCAATATAATTCCTTATGTATTCACTTTTGTTTGTTTTAAACGAAGTTTTAGACCCCTCCAAAGTGATATAAGTTCTGGTTATGGAGGTCTTAACTTTTCAGTGATCGAAGAATATTCGTTAAGTGAAATGAAAATATTTGTCAAGGCCATCATGCTTCCAATCTGATGATTCTGGACAGGATGCTGATATTATCTGGCAGGAAGATCTGAACATCCCTGCAGATTAGAATGCAAATTTTATTGCCAAAAACAGCAATGCATAGAAAGGCCGTAGAGCCTTTCAGCTCTCTGACAGCAGCTTGCAAAATCAGTGCACTGAATCACTCAATATCTTTAAGTGTCTCTCCTATTCTGGAACTCTCATAAACATCTGCTCATACTGTATCTATGCCAAGTCTCAGTTTTAAGAATATACATGCTTCTACACTTAATAACTGTTTGACAAAGATCTTTCTTTAGAGTGATTGTGATTGAATACACACACATATAGATATTTAATTATAGATACAGATGCTGATATAGACATATATTAAAAGAGAGAGTGATAAAGCAGAAGTTGGTTGCCTAGTATGATATTACAGGTATTAGGCTTTCAAATTTCAAATAAATACACAATTTAAAATTGTTTTCTTAATAGAATGAACCTATGCCTGTCAATCCACTTGACATAGTAGCCAGAACATTTAGGGATCCACAGAAGTAAGAATATGAAATATTTTGGAGCCCCAGTAAGCAGGACAATGTCCAATTCCAGCAGGAAGTAAAGCAACCATTATTGAAAACTCTAAACGATTTTGCGGACTTGTTTTATTTTTTTGTTTTGTTTTGTTTTTCAAGTGGCAATGTTAGGACTGAACCAAGAAGATAAAATACAGAAGTTTATGCTTGGAAAAAACAGTTATTATTACCAGGAAGCAGATATTTATATACATAGAATTAGTACTTTGGATATATCAGTGATGTCAGAAGCAGTGAATTCTTTGGGCGACTGAATGATGTCAGACCAAAAGGGTCAGAATGAGAACCACCCACTAAACCCTGAGCTTTTCTTGAAACATTCTCATTGGATGAGACTCCAGCCTCAAAGCCCATGCATAGGATGAGGCCACATCTCCTCACCTCACTAGGACTTCTGCTTTATATTTTTGCTTTCTCAGAGTGAGGTCCATTCTTTCGGAATTTTATTTTCTAATAAATCTATCTTTACTTTTTACCTTCAAAAATGCAATGAGAATTTTATAGTCACATAAAAAATTAAATACTTTAGTTCTGAAATAGGAAGAAGAGAATAAATGGCTTAGCTTTGTGCGACTCTTAAATACAAGGCTCTCAAAGAACCTTGTCTCTTTTGCCAGCCCTCAGCCTTCAGAGAAGAAGACCCTCAAACAGTTGAACTGACACAATGCCTGCAGTAATGAATGGGCTCAAGTGTGTCAAAAATAGTGAGGAAGGCACAGGATAAGACAAGGTTCAGGTCTATTCTTCATAGGGTCATTATGAATTATACTTGATGGCATTCTAACAACAAGAAGTGCTTCAAGTCCTTCTCACTTTCAGCAAGCAAGTGTCATCTGCATAATTCAAGTTATTGATAAGTCCCCCTCCAATCCTGATGCCATACTCCTCATATTGCCCAGCTTCTTGGATAATTGGCATAGCATACAGATTGAATAGATATGGAGAGAGAATACAATCCTGACACACTCCCTTCTCAATTTTAAAGGACTGTAGCCTTCAGTATGGATTGCATCTCAATGTTAGAAAAACAAAGATTGTTACCACTGGGCTGATAAGTGTCATGAAGGATGGAGAGCAGATAAAAACTTTCAACATCTTCATCTTGCTTGGATCCACAATTAATATTCTTGGTATCAGCAGTCAGAAAATAAGGAGACCCATTTCACTTAGAAAATCTGCAGTTAAGGACCTCTACAAATTATTGAGAAATAATGATGTCAGTTTGAGGACTAAGATGTGTCCGATTCAGGCCAAGATCTTGCCAGTTGCTTTCTGTGCATCTGAGAGCTGGACAATGAATAAGGATGACAGAAAAAGAATTGACTGCTTTGAGTTGTGGGGTTGGAGAAGAACACTGTACATCCCATGGACGGGTAAGAGAATGAACAGATATGTCTTGGAGAGGGTGCAGCAGAAAAGGTTTTTGGAGGCAAGAATGATTAGGCTTTGCCTCACATTGAGAATGTTGCTAGGAAGTGCTATTCTTTGGTGAAAGACACGAGGCTGGAAAATGTAGAGGATCAACGAAAGAGAGGTAGGTGGATTGACACCGTGATGGCTGCAGTAGCTCTTGTGTGTCAGAAAATGTGAGGATGGTGCAGGATAAAACAGGGTTCAGATCTTTTCTTCATAGGGTCATTATGAGTCGTACTTGACTTGAAGGCCCCTAACAACAATGAAAAACAAATAGATACAAAGAAAAAACGGAATTAATTGTCTTTTCAACAACTTAGAATTTAAGAAAATAATGCCTTTTTTTTT
>NW_006399869.1:7818314-7818825 GCF_000299155.1 Elephantulus edwardii | reverse complement strand
GATTGGCACAGGACAGAGCGGAGTTTAGGGCTGTTGTACATAGGGTCGCTATGAGTTGCAGGCGACTCGACGGCACATAACAACAACAACAATAAATGCCTTTATAAGCAAATGCTGTTCTTAGGCATCTTGGATTTAACTTAGAGTCATTGTGACCTTTTTAAACAGAGATCAAAACCTTACCCTGTCCTGTGACATCTTCCCAATCTTCCATACTCAAGCTCATTTCTGCAGTCACTGTGTTAATCCATCTGGTGGTGAATCTTCTTATTTTTTGCTGATGCTCTATTTTTCCCATCATGTTGTCTTTTTTCACAAGGACTGACAGATCCTCACAGCATGCCCAAAGTATGTGAAATGAAATTTCATCATCTTTGCCTCTAAAAGGCTCCTTGGTTGCATTTTGCCAAAAACCTTCTTTTTTTTTTTTTAATTGTCCATGAGATATTCCATACCTTTCTCCAACATCTCAATTCAAAACCTTCTTCTTGGAATTCTTCAAAGAGACCTT
>NW_006399869.1:7813429-7817631 GCF_000299155.1 Elephantulus edwardii | reverse complement strand
ATAATGACCAGCTGTGCTTCAGAATATAACATGAAATAAAATAAATTTGATCTTGAATAGTATTGATGAATCTGAAGTTCTTTTTTCTACATTTTATGTTGATTGGCTCAGTCTTTAGAGTATTCATTCTGGTTATTTATATGACAATTTAGGCTTGGTAAGATACCCACAAATATTTAACTATTATAAATATTCTACATACCTCTAATATGATTATTTACATTTACTCAGATTAAAAACCTTTGAAAATGAACTTTAACTTCAACTATATAAAAACGATCTTACAAAATTTGTTTGCTATATTTCAAATAAAGCCAAAGCTTTAATTTTTATTTTTTATTATGCTTGGTACAGTTAGTTAATGAGTCATTTGAGGACATAGTAATAACCTATATTCAAATTTTCCCTATAATAATTTTATCTAAGATAACTATACATCATTCATATACTAATATAATGTAGTACAGTGCATAATGAGTAAAAGGCTGTGTCTCACTCAAATTTCCTACTAGCAACTCTGTAGAGAAAAGATGAATAGTCCCCTTCACTTAAGATTTACTGGAAAGTCAAATTAAGGTCTCTTTTTGAGTAAAGATTGACTGAATGACAGTGAATTTGATTTTGATTTTGAGTTTGAGGTACATAATCATTATCAGTTATTAAAATTTTACATTTTGTATTCAAATGAAAATCATTATGAAACTTTTTACATTTTTATGTTATTTTAAATGTATTTGTGTCTGATTCTCTTCATCAGTCTGAAGATTCTAGAATAACTTACCAGGACTCATCAGTAAGTATGTAATATACTAATGGTTTGTGTGTTGCTATAATGTTGAGAAATATGCCATTGCCATTTCAAATATTCATTGACGTTTCAGGGTCATCCACAGTGGACAGGTTTCAGTAGAGCTTCCAGACTAAGGCAGATTAGGAAGAAAGCCTACTCATTCAATTTGCTATAATGGACCATCAAAAACCTTTTTAATAGTAGCAGAAATGTTGTCTCACATAGTTGCTGACAAGAAAGCCCTGAGGTTGAAATATATTAAAGATATGACTGGAGAAAATAAGCTTTTTCAAACAACAGTCTACTTAAAGGCAGGGATGAAGTAAGACTTCAATAAATGAATAATCTTTATTTGTTAATGTATATGACTCTACACGAAGGGAAACAGTTGTGAACACCATTTAAGAATCAGAACAAAGACGAGCACTAAGGAAAATTGAAAGCTATTCAAAAGAAAAAGAACGTATAAAGATAAATGTCATACACTTTATTGTTATGTGCTATTGAGTCTGAAATGACTCATAGCTGACCCTCCAGTGGATTTTCAGATTTTGTTAATAATACAGGAGGAAATTGCTCATCTTTCTCTGTGGAGTCACCAATGAATTTCAATAATTTTGTGTTGGTAGTATAACTTCTCATCACTAGGCCATCAGAACGAACTCTTTCCCACTTAATTAGACAACAGAGTGCTCTAGTGGCTTTGTTGTTGTTGTCCGGTGCCATCGAGTATTAAGTGTGACTCAAAGTGACCCAACAGACAAAGATTTAAACCCTGTCCTATCCTGTGCCATCCTCATAATTTCTGACAAACTTGAGCCCTGAAAGGTCTGGCCATGCCTGCACGATAAGGGTGAGTGTCTTGTGAATCTCAGTGTCAGCTGGATGGATGAAGCCTCTTGCATCTTGAAGAGATGCAAGTATGGACTGCCGGAGGGTTTATGGCTTGCTTTTTGCCCCAAGTCGGTGTCCACAGAGTGGACTTGCTAGATGAGCTGGGGATCTCTGGCCCAGAGTTCGCCAGAATTTTGGCATGCTGGAATGGTTCTATACTGTAGGTAAAATACTGTTTTTAACTGGTTTTGGTCAGACATTCTTCTAGGTCGTATAGCCCTGGTGCATCCACTTGCTGTACAGAGGTAATTTATGTTTGCTGTTAAGCTGAACACTGTGACACTGATGTGTCAAATGCGATAATGGTTACCCATGGTGGACAGTGTTTGGTGGAGCTCCCGCTTTAAAATAAGCTTGGAAGGAGGAGTGGCATCTACTTCCATAAATAGCTTGCCTCTGGAAACACTATTAACCTGGAGAAAGGATGAAAGTCACGCAAGTGTTGAGGACTTTTGTTCATAGGGTTGCTATGAGTTGTCTACAACTTGATGGCACTTAAAAGTGACAACACCCTTAACTATTCTACTGCCAGTGATAGAAAATAACTATCTACATACATGCATAACTTTTACTGCAACTATGATTCAAATTCACTCACCAATTACTAAAATAAATGGTAAAGGAATTGATGATTTCTATCAACTAACATAGAGAGCTGTGGTGGCATAGTATATAGGGAGCTGCGCTGCTAGCCGAAAGGTGACTTCTCCTTGGTGGTTCAAATCCACCAGAAGCTTCACCCTTAATAACTGTTACTGGGAGAGTAAATGGTACAACCACTCTGGAAAGCAGTATAGCGTTTTCTCAAAAAGTTGGATATAGAAATACCATTCGACCCAGCAATGCTACTACTGGGAATATACCCTAAAGAAACCAGAACTGCCATACAAGAAGATATATTCACACCCATGTTTATTGCTGCATTGTTCACAATAGCAAGGAGATGGAAACTACTCATGTGCCCATCAACAAATGTGTGGATAGAGAAGTGTATATTCACACAAAGAATACTACACTGCATTGAAAAAAAAAGGAACTCAGAAAATATTATACAAAATGGGTGACTCTGGAGGATATTATGCTGAGTGAAATATCTCAGGCACAAAAGGATAAATACTGCATAATGCCACTATTATAAAACAAGAATGACACTGGGGTTGGGGGGAAAAAAAGAAAAGAGGGGATAAATAATATACACTGCTCTGAAACAAATAAGGGAGAGTACTGCTTAAAAGAAATATATTATTAGTTATTATTTGCATGACTACTGTCCAGAATAAGAGCTGCATTGTAAACTGGATTGCGGGGATTGGGGGGATTATACAACAATGAAAAATTTTATTTTTCTTTTAAAGAAAAATGATCTGGTGGGGGATAGATAGGGAGAAAAATGTGCAATGAGTGAATGGAAATCCAAGTTCTCTATAAACTTTTATTAAAATATCAACTATAAAAGAAAAAAGAGTGACAATCTTCTCTCTCATGATTTACATCCTCAGAAAACCCTCTAGAGGGTCAGCTAAGGGTATGTCCCAACTCACTCTCTCTTATATTTATAAAATCTCACACTGGATCTTTCCCATTTTCTTTACCCACCTCTGCCTCGGTCTACCCATCAAATAGTGCGACTCTTTGATTACTCCCCTGCCCATCCTCACCCTTCTGTTCCACTCCTCCCCTCCTTGGATCCTCATACATATTTTACTAGTTATCTTTCAATTTCTACAATAATGGTATTGTACAGTACTTTTCCTATGGGACTAAGTTCACTTAGCATAATGTTCTCCAATCTCTCCCAAGTTATGTAGTGATTTTAAAAAATCATTGTTCCTGAATGCTGTGTGGTATTTCATCGTGTGAATGTAGCATACTTTCTCAATCCATTTGATTGTGTTTGGGTATATAGGATGCAATGACTTTTTGATTAATACTCCATTCAAAAATTGATCAATGATGCAATTAATATCTATAATAAAAACTGATTAATGATGTAAGAAGCTGTAGTGGTCTAGTGTGTAAGAAGTTGAATTGTCAATCTAAAGGAAAGCAGTTTTAATTTGTCAGTTGCTTTGTAGAAAGATGGACAATCTTCTCTGCCTTTAAAAACTTGATGGAGAGTCAACTAGAAGTAGATTCCTTCTTGACTGTATTGGGGTGCAAAAGGGTTTTTCTTGTTGGTTTGTTTTGTTGTGGTTTTTTTAAATTTTATTAATTTTAATGAGCATTTACAGAGAATTTGGATTTCCACTTATTCATTGATGCACTTTTCTCCCTGGCCACCCCTCTCCCTCAGTTTGCTCTTCTCTTTGAAAAGTAAAAGAAAAATTCCTTCATTGGTATACAAGCCCCCCGCCACACCCCACCCTCACCCCAAGTATACTCCACTATGCAACGTTCATTCTGGACTCTTGTGATAACCACAATACCTTATCATGTATCACTTTTAAAACTGTTCTCTCCCTCATCTATTTCAATACAGTATACATAATTTATCCAGTTTTTCTCAGGCTTACCCCAA
>NW_006399869.1:7809429-7810729 GCF_000299155.1 Elephantulus edwardii | reverse complement strand
TCCTGAAATTCAGGTGGGATAGACTCAAAGTCGTATTTTTTTTAGTAGGGATATTTGGTTCCCCTTTAGTCGGGAACCAAATATCCCTACTAAAAAAAAAAAAGACCAAAAGGACAAAAAATCAAAACAACAACACATACAACAAAACCATAAAGATATTTCTTTGAGGACTAACCTGTGCCTGGCCCATGTTACAGTCCTTACATTTTCCTAACATATTTGTTGAAATTGGCAATGATAAAGGAAAAGCAATGAAGAATGGATACCCTTAAATTGTAGTGTTGACAAAGACTATTTCATATAATGTGAACTGCCAAAAGAACACATATGTTTTATAGAAAATGAAAAGGATTCTTAGAAGTAAGGATGCTGGCACTCTGTTTCACATATTTTAAGTATGCTATAATAAGGGGCCAATCCCTGGAGAAGGACCTCATGATTAATAAATTAGAGGGTTCGCAAAGAAAGAAGACTGTGAATAAGAATGATTGATTGACACAGCGGCTGAAGTAATTTGTTTTAGAAGACTGTGGTTATTATACTAGGCTTCTTAGAAGAAGCCAATTGAACAGTACCTAACAATTAAAACACACACACACACACACACACACACACACACACACAAACACAAAATCCCACCAACTAAGTTACTTTTGGTTGTTTTTCTTGTTTATATTTTTAACTCATTCTTCTTGTTTTCTCTGTTCATTTATCTTTAATTTTTATATGTTTTTGTTGTTGTTAAGTAATGTCGAGTTGTAGGTCACTCGTAGCAACACTATGAACGAAAGATGTGAACACTTTTATAAGTTTCATCATTTCTCCATGTTCATAGTTTCCAGAAGCAAGCCATTTCGGAAGTGGATAGTGTTTTGAAATATTTACATAGTATAAATTTTAAAAAGTTAATTAACATTTTACACTGATTTTCATTGATTTTTGTTATTCTTTTTCATTATTATGAACTATAATGAAAATTTACAGAAACTTTGGCTTTCCATTCATTCATTGTTGCACTTTTCTCCCTGCCCATTCCTCCCCCTCAATCCGCTCTTCTCTTTAAAATGTTAAAGAAAAATTTTTTTAATGTTATACAATCCCTCCCCCCAAGTCCACTCCACTTCTGCATCCTTCACTCTGGACTTTTGTCATGACAGTAATGCCTAATCATATATCCCTTTGAAACTGTTCTCTCCCTTATCTGTTTAAATGCAGTACACATAATTTAGCCCATCTTTCTCACTCTCCCCCTAACCCCAATATCAGTCCTATTTTACAATAGCAGTATTTGTCCTTTTTT
>NW_006399869.1:7791460-7809224 GCF_000299155.1 Elephantulus edwardii | reverse complement strand
ATATTTCTATTTGCAACTTTTTGAGAAAGTGTCATACTGTCTTCTACAATGGTTGCACCATTTTACACGCCCACCAACAGTGAATAAGAGTTACAGTTTCTCCACAACTTAGCCAGCATTTGTTGGTTGTTGTTCTGTTAAATTTTGCTGTTCTTACTTAGGTGAGATGATATCTCACAGTTGTTTTGATTTGAATCTCTCTTAGAGCTAGGGATTTTGAACATTTCTTCATGTGTTTATTTGCCATCTGAATGCCTTCTATTTTTCCTCTCTTATCACAAAATGTTCTTAAAAATATGAAATATACATTAGATTATACTAACTGATTAATAGTTTATTTGTATGGTATATAGTTCGCCTCTCACAAAGAAGACCAAACTCAAATAAATATTGTTATTTTATTATAACACCTTGAATATCTCTTCACCTTCATGTCAAATAAGGTAATATGAAACACAAGAGTGTGGAATATTGACCTTTAAACTGAACGTAGGAAGTGACATAAAGTATTATCATAGATAAATGGTGATTTAGATTTTTAACACTGAGATGGAGATCAAGTATTAAAAGTTAATGAACTACATCATTAGGCACTAAAGAAAACAATAAAGCAAACTATGCATGGATGCATTAGATGACTACCATATAGTCCTGTTCCCTTGTTAATAGTTTTTATAATTAAAACTGATGTATAAATGGAGTGACTTTCTCAGCAAGTTGTCTTCCATGTCCATGACAGCAAGGCTCACTGCCAGCATTCAGAAATGTTTGAAGAGATGAATCAAAAATAATCTTATTACAAATTCTTCTTAGAACACGAACTATATGAAATATGACCGAATTTTAACTTCTACCCTGATCTAAAATGTTATGAGTGACAGGATACTATCCACACACAAAGAAAGGAAAACTTCTTAATATGACTATAATTCAAATATATGCAGAAACATTTAAAGTCAAAGAGGTGGAAATTGAAGATTTTTGTATAATTTTGCAGTATGAAAGTGACCAAATATGCAATCAAAATGTATAATGATAATTGGTGACTGGAATGAAAAAGTTGCAAACAATGAAGAAGAAAGTGAGAAAGTAGGGACTTGGTGACAGAAATGAGCTAGAAATAGAATGATCAAATTTTGTACATTCAATGATTTAATTATTACAAACAGATTATTAAAAAAGTGACCCACACAAATGAAACTTTACACACAAATCTCACCAGACAGACTGCATAGGAATCATTTTGACTACATCTGTGGAAGGAATCATGGCAGAAGCTCAATATACAAAATCAAAACCAGGCCAGATACCATCACTTATTCATGGGCAAGTTCCAATTGAGGTTGAAGAAAACTAAAATAAATCTACAAGAACCAACACGTGACCTTAATCATGTTAAAAATAGGTGTGAAATATTGAACAACTTAAATAATTAAAGAACAATTGAGTTGTTGGATGACAGCAAAGATACCATCCATGAAGAGAGCAAAAGATCATTACAAAGACAGAGGAAGAAAAGATATCAAAATATATGCCAGATGAGATCTTGGGAATTGTGCTAGAATATTGAGAAGCCAAAACAGAAACAGAGATGTTGAAGTACAAGAACTGAAGGTTTCAAAGGTTAGATTGAAAAGACATAGCAAAGCAAAGCATTATAATGGGATAAACAGAGACATAGAATTGGAGCGGGGGAGAAAGGAAAACTCATGCAACATTTCAAAAGCTGAAAGAACAGAAAGAAAAACAAATTCAAGTTGCAAATTGCAATACTTAGAAATGCTATGGGTGGAATCTTGAATGATCCAGGAAGCATCAAAAGAAGATGGATGGTTATACAGAATCATTGTACTAAAAATAATTGGCTAACACTGAAATACTTCAGGAAATACTATATTAAGGAAGAAAAAAGTTCAAATTGTCTTGAAGGAATTGGCAAAAAAGAAGACTCCAGGAATAAATGGAATACCAGTTGACATGTTTCTGATGACAAATGTAGTCCTGGATGTGCTCACCAGGCTACTTGTAGGACAGCTGCCTGGCCTATCAACTGGAAGAGATCCATATTTGGACCTATTTACAATAAAATTCAGAAACTATCAAACAATATCATTAATATCATATGCAAGAAAAATACTACTGAAGATCACTCAAAAATGGCTAGAACATTACATACACATAGAACTACCAAAAATTCAAGTCGTATTTAAAGGAAATCGTGTACCAGAATTATATTTTGCTAAGAGTAAAGAATACCAGAAGAATATCTAGTTGTGTTCTATTGACTGTGCAAATCCATTTCACTGTGTGAATCACACCAATATGGTTAATGGGAATCCTAGAACAAATTAATTGTACTCATGCAAAGTCTACATCTAGATGAAAAAGCTGTTGTGTGAACAGATTAAGAGAACACTATATTGTTTAAAATTAAGAAAAGTGTGTGTCATGCTTTTATCTTATCTACATATCTATTAAATGTATTTTGTGAGCAAATTATTAAACTGGATTCTATGAAGAAAAATGTGGCATGAGGATTTAAGGAAGATTAATCAATAATCAATACGCAGATAATACAACTTTGCTTGCTGAAAGTAAGGAGGACTTGAAGCACGTGCTGTAGAAGATAAAACACTGCAGCCTTCAGTATGGATTTCATCTCAATGTCAAAAAAACTTTGATCACTGGACTGATAGGTGAAACTTTTTTTTAGTTAACATTATTATTTTGTACTGGTTTACTTACAAATTTGGTATACATTGTTTTTCACACTCGGTCTTTCCCATTTCCTTTACCCATCTCTTTCTTCACGCATTAACTTGTGCAACCTTATGATTAACCAACTCCCTTTCCCCGTTCATTCTCTCTCCTCTGCTTACCCTCTCCCCCTTCGGATCCTCATACACTTTCTACAATAATGGTCTTATATAGTATTTTTCCATATGGAACTGAGGTAGTTCACTTAGCATAATGCTTTCCAATCCCTCCCAAGTTAGATAGTGATTTACAAAATCATTGTTCTTGCATTCTGCATAGTATTCCATCATGTGAATATACCATAATGTCTCAATCCATTCAACGGGCTGGTTCCATGTCCTTGCGATGATTAGCAACGTTGTTATGAACATTGGGGTAAAAGTCTCCATTTGTGCCTCAGTTCTCATTTTCTTTGGGTATATTACAAACAGCGGAATAGTTGGATCATATGGAATTTCTATGTTCAATTTTCTGAGAAATGAGCTAGATGAAATCTTCATAGAGAAAAGATTGAAACTGTCTAGGACTTAATCTTGCTTGGATTTACTATCAATACATTGAGTACCAATAGTCAAGAAATGAGGAGATACTTTGTACTGGGAACATCTCTTGTCAGGATCTCTTTAGATTATTAAAGAATATGGTATTAGTTTGAGGACTAAGATGTGCTTGATTCAGTCAATGGTCTTCTCAATTACTTGCTATACTGATAACAGATGGACTGTGAATAAGGATGACAGAGGAAGAATTGATGCCTAGGAACTGTGGTTTTGGAGAAGAATACTGAATATCTCATGAAATGTCAAAGGAACAAAAAGATAAGTCTTAGATAAAATGCAGATAGAATGCTTTTTGAAGGCAAAGATAATGAAGCTCATCTTATAAGCTATGGAAATTTTGCTAAGAGGGGATATTCTTACGAGAAGGAGAGTATGCTTGGAAAAGTGAGAGCGCAACAATGATCTTTTTTTTTATTTTATTAAATTTTATTAGTTTTAATGAACATTTACAGAGATTTTGGGTTTTCATTCATTCATTGTTGCACTGTTTTCTCCACCTCCTCCCCAGTTCGTTCTTCTTTTCCCCATGTCTGTTTTAATTGTCCAGTTGCCACAGTGCTTGTCAAAGCCAGTTCTGATTAATCTCCTTTGTCAGTGTGTCCCTTGCCATTCCCTATCACTCCTCCCTGAGAGAGACTTCACCCTGATTCATAAGGAAAAGGGGATGGCATATTCTCTTAGCTACTTCCTGCTGAAAAGGGACGCTGTGGGTTTCAGGGTGAAAATCTTTTCTCACTGCTGTAAAGGGCCCCTTTGGCAGTAGGAAACACAGAAACTATTATAGAGATTGATTTTGGAATTTAGATGCACTGTTATCAATTGTGCTTAGCAGTACATGTTCATATCCTTGAAGATGTATCTTGGAAGTGTTGCAGCCTAGAAGATACAAATTTAACTAACAAGTTAAAAGTGCATGAGTCAAAAATTGAAAAGCAATAATATTCTGAGTAGAGGTTCTTAATGATCTTAAGTGTGGCAGAGATTATCAAGGTGGTGAAGGATGGTCAAGATTTTGATTTGTGGCTCTTAGGGTCAATCCAATGGTATTCAACTGATTGAAATCTAAGATGTCTACAGAATAAGTCTGATTCCATTTCAGGACCTCTATCTCTATTCACACACATGTTACAAATCATTGACAAGAAATAGTGAAGCATGATTAATTTGTTTTGAAAAACAATCTTCCATTTCTGTAACAGAGATACAAAGTTTGGTCATTCTGTCTGACAAAATTTATTTTACAAAATTCTGTCTCTTAAAATTCCCTTTGAAATTCAACACTTATATTTAGGATATTAAATACATTTTTTGCAAATGCATTCCACAGATAGTTGAATTTAAATGATAGAACTTCTAGATAATTTTGACATTTATTTGCTGAATTACTGAGAAATAAAATATTTATCTAATCAAAACCATTTACTTTTGACTGTATAAAAAAGATTTGCATAAGACCACACAAAGTAACTGTATTTGTCACAATACAGTACATGGTAAACAAAGTGATTTTGCACAAAAATGTTAATAATCTTTATCTACTTCACAATCAACACCTTGGCATCAGCAGTCAGGAAATCTAAAGATGAATTGCATTAGGTAAATCTGCTGTCACGACCTTTCCAGAGTATTGAGATGCAATTATGTCAGTTTAGAGAATACGGTGCACCTGGTCTAGGTGACAATCTTTCAGATTGCTTCGTCTCACATACTTAGCACACATGGCCAAGAGAGACCAGTTCTTTGATAATGACATCATGCTCGGGAAAGTGGAGGGACAATGCAAGAGAGGAAGACCCTGGATGAGATGGAATGATACAGTGACTATGACAATAGGAGTAGGCGTGTCAGTCAGTAAGACTGGCTCAGAACAGGACAAGCTTCAGAGCTATTTTATATAGGGTCGCTATGAGTCACAGGTGACTCGATGACATATAACAACAGCAACAATATATTGTATTGATGGCTAACCTATTATATAAAAAATATCAGCCTGTTGCTATTGAGACAATTATGATTCATAGAGATTGTATAGGACAAAGGAGAAGTGTCCAGTAGTGTTTCTGAGGCAATAATCTTTATAAAAGCAGAAGATACACATTTTACTTTAGGAGAAGCCAGTTGAAACTCTACTAATGGTTAACAAATGAACTCTGTACAAAGTACCCTCTATAATATTTAATATTTATCAAATATGGACTAGTGTCTAGAGAAAGGTTCATGCTTTTTATGTCATTTGGTCCTCACATGAGATTTATAAATTCATTTCTTTTTCTTTTTTTATTGGGAAAAACATATTGGGGGTACAAGGAGGTGAGGGTTGGGGGCAGAAGGGTGAGGATGGGCCAGGATGCAGTTGCAGAGCTGCACAGTTTGGTCGGTGGGGGGAGCAGGTGAAAGAAATGATGAGGGTCCAGTGGGGACCAGATGCTACAGAGGAATGACAAGCATTTTCCAATCGTAATTAAACCAACTGTCTTATTGATTTGGGAATTGGATGCCAAATCTCTGGCTTCTTCATGCTGAACAGGGGCGTAGATGTAAAGGGGGGAAAGGGGGACGCTTTATCACCTTACTGGTGGTCTTGGGTTAAAGCTGCTTGCCTTCTTGCTCTGTTAGAAGATATTTTCCTGTCATTTGCTCCCCTCTGGGCTACAAAGTGTTTTCCCAGGTGGGTCCAGTGGGGATGGCTGGTTGAACCCAGAGGCTCCATTCTCCTTTGCTTCCTTAGCTGTCAGTTGTATTTCCTTTTTGTCAATGACACTGGGTTCAGGGTCAATTCTGGAGTAAAACTCAGTGTTAAGGTTACCTATACGAAAGGGAGCAAACCTAGAGAGAACAAACTTGTGACTTACAAATAGAAGGGCTTTGGAGGTGTTGCTTTCAGGTTTACTGGGGGGTAGGGTGGCAGAAGGTGGCCTAGGTAACATTCTCTGAATACCCTAGACATTCTTTCCCCCCCCCTTCCCCACCCAGAGGTCAGATGGCACAATCTTGGGACTGAGGAGCTCACCCTGAGGGCCGCGACAGCTCACCCCGAGCCGGGAGACATATAAATTCATTTTTACTAGATCAATGTTAGATATTTTCTTGTAGAAAAATATCTAATTCTAGTTGTTAGAAAAAGATAAATGGGAGATAATTTAAATTGCCTTTTGATTCTTGTTATAAACATCTGAAATATATATCTTTTAACACATCATTGTTTTTAGTTGTTTCAAGTTCATTGTGCCTCTTGCAGACCTCACAAAGAGAGTAGAACTAAGATTCTCTTAAGAGCTCGGGTGCCATAGAAAATTGTGCTGCTAACTGAAAGGCTGTCACTTTGAACCTACAAGCTGTTCATTTAGAGAGGTGGTTAGACTTCTCCCTTAATATTTATAACCACAGAAACCCAAAGTAGTTGCCATGAGTAAGAACTGACTTGAGGACATTGGGGTTTTGTGTTTTCGATCTTGAGGGAAACAGATCACCAGGCCTTTCTTCCATGACATCATGAGGATGGCTTGATTTAAAAAAAAAAACCTGACTGACAACTGTCCACCATTTCTGTGCCTGTTATTGTTATAGTTCTTGTTTGGTGCCATGTAGTTGACCATGACTCATGACAACTCAACAAACAGTAGATTTGGAGCTTGCCCTATCCTGTGCCATCCTTATCATCTCTGATGGGAGACTAGTGTTATAGTCATTGTACAAACTCATCTTGTTGATAGCCTTCCTCTCTTTCTCTGACCACCTACTTTGTCCCTAATGATGTGTTTTTTTTCAGCCACAGGTCCTTTCTAATGACATGACCAGAGTATGTCAGATGATGTTTGACCATCCTTTTCTCTAAAGAGCACACTTGGAGTACTACCTCTAAGATAGATATATTTGTTCTTTTGAGAGTCTCTTCTTTAACAACACAATTGAAGACATCTGTACTGAGGTAATTTAAATAAAGCTCTATTTGAATTAATTTTAACATGTTGCACTGCCACTAAAAAAATCAGACGTTTAAATCCACCAACAGGTCCTCAGGAGGAAAATGGGCAGTTACCTTGCTATCATGATTTGCAGCCTTGGAAACCTGAAAGAATCAACTGTACAATGATAAGTTTGGCTTATTGTTGCTGTCAGGTGCCATTAAGCTAAGGATGATTCATAGTGAACTGATGAACAACAGATCTGAACCCTTCTCTGAACAGTTGTATCTTGTGCTATCCTCCTGAGAGTGTGTTGTATTTTCTAAAACACTAGAGTCCACCGTGGCAAGGATCATGTCAATCCACCTAGCCCAGTGTCTTTTTTCCTTTGTTGACCTTTCACCCTTCCAAGCATCATGTCTATCTTCAATGAATAGCTCCTCCTAGCAACATGCTTTAAATATATGAGGTGAAACCTCATCATCCTTGCCTCCAAAGAGCACTCCAGTTGCACCCTCTCCAAGATGTATTTGTTCATTCTTTTGGCAGTCAATGGGACATTCAGTGCTCTTCTTAACACCATGGCTCAAAGGCATCAATGCTCTGTTATCCCTATTCATTGTCCATCTCTCAGAAGCATAGCAAGTGATTGGAAAGACCATGGCTTGAATCAGACCACCTTAGTTCTTAAATTGACATCAGTACTCCTCAATAATTTGAACAGATCCCTAACTGCAAGCCTTCCTACTTTGATGTGCCTCTTTATTTTCTGACTACTGCTATCATGGGTAAAAATTGTGGATCCAATCAAGATGAAGTTATTGACAGTTTCAATCTCTTCTCCATCCATTAGGATGTTTCCCATCGATCTAGTGGTAAGACTCTTTATTTCCTTGACAATGAGATATAAACCACATTGAAGGCTATGTTTTTTGATCTTCTGCTACAAGTGCTTTAAGTCCTTCACACTTTGATCAAGCAAGTTTGTGTCATCTACATAATACAGGATATTGATGAGTTTCCTTCAAATCCTGCCACATTCCTCTTCATGGAGTCCAGCTTCTCGAATAATTTGCTCAGCATACAGAGTGAATAGTTATGGAGAAAAATAAACCCTGATCCCATGATCACAGTTAAGTGCTCTGGGAAGTTAGTGCTTGGGCACTAAAGTAGAGGAAAAGACTAAAGTAGAGGAAAAGACTTTTAAAAAAGAATTCATTTTAGAAAAAAGAAGTGTCAACATATTTTTAAAGATATTCAGAGTAAAGCAATAAATCAGTTTATCATTTGGAAAATTAAAAACATAATGGCTCTAAGTTGGTAAATATCATGTAATGGCACATATAAAGTTTACAGTTAATTTTTTGTATTGGAAGCTGTGAAGGCATAGTTCATAAGGAATTGTAGTAATAACCTAAAGAGGGTGTCTTTCTGGTGTTCAAACCCACCAGTGATTCTGCAGGAAAATGAAAATGTGAAACTGCCTCCTGTGTATTTATTACCCTAGAAAACCCTCTGGAGTGTCAGGATACATGACAATGACATTTTTGTTTTTAACAAGACTTTGAGTTTGTCTTTTTACGGTTAGCTAAGATTGTTGTGTCTTGTTTTACTGAATAGATGTTAGATTCAGTTTAAATTGCTATATTTAAGAAATAATAACACATTTATAATTAGAGATGGATGTTGTTATTGTGTACCTTTACGTCACAGTTGAACATTTCGCGGGTTTTCATAGGTGTAAACACTTGGGTGGAAATTGCCCATCTTCCTCCTGCAGAGCAGCTGGTGGATTCAAACCATGTATCTTCAGGATTGAAACTCAGCTTCTCACACTTAGGTCACCAGAGCTCCCTGTACTGCCCTAGTTATCTGAAAAATAAAAAAAAACTCTGAGTGAGGTGTGTAGATGTGCTTACATATTTTGCTTATTGCATTTGTAAACTATTAAAATAAACAATAATTCTATAGTCTTAAACCTAGACTTTCATTTCTTTAATGTTTAATTTCCTGCTATTTTCAATTATTTTATTATAATACGCTCAATAATAAATTAGTCTATGAAATTATCTTCTGGCTATTTTAGTAATTTCTGTCTGACTTAAAAATAGTCATTATTTCCGTAATTACTCCTTTCCATCCAGATCTTCCCAGTTGAGAATATGTATAATTCAGAATTAATTATAAAAATGAACGTTAAGAACTAACAATAGAATATGCAGTTTTAAAGAAACAATGCCTAAACAGACATGGATCCATTGGAGCTATGCCCATGACAACTATATTATCAAACTAAATCAACTGGGTCAGCAAAGGTTACGTGTGACAATTATTGCTGGTTGCTGCTCAGACACTCAGTGTGCATCCTGACATTTTATTCATCTTATTTTAACTAAATGTAGCTTTAAGTAAAGCAATTACCTGAAGCTGAGCTGATTGGACTGGACATTGCATCCTTTTCTGAAATTAGCAGCTGTGTAGAAAAGTGAAAATGAACACAAAATAGAAAGGGAAGAAAAGATTTTATAGAAAATCTATATTTTTTTCTCTCTCTCACTGATGTCAGGAGGAAGAGAGAGTAGTATGCACTAAATTTATTTTCCATCAAATACTTTAAAAACTTGTTGTTGTTCAACAACAACTTAAAATACTGCAAGGTTACATCTTGAAGATTTCCAGTTGTTATTTGTGCATCTTTGCATAGTCAACTGAGGACAAAGATGAAACAAATGGAGAGGACACTGCATTGTACCCTTCCATGGATTTTGTCACTACATTTTCATTCAAGAGCAAAATGCTACAGACTGAAAACAGCATCACAGAGATAATGCATAACTCATCATAATGAAACTATATGGAATTGAGCCATAAAACATAGCTGTATTTCAATAAAGATTCTCAGTACATTCTGTCAGGTGATTTCTATTAAATAAGGAATCTGGCATAAATCCAGGTATATTAAAAGAAAACAGATGTTTTATTTTATATTTACCCAGACTTGGATTGACAACTAATTATTTTGCATGTAAGACTGAAAACAAATATGTATTGTAGCCTAATTCACAGAATATGAAAAAAGTTGACAAGTAGAACAAGTAATAACTATGAGAACTGTTCCTTATAAGAAATTCTTTGTAGTTGTTATGACTTTCACTTTTGAGGTACTGCCTTTAATTTAGAAGCATAAGAATTACTTTGAATGGATAGCATTAAAAGTAGGTGAGTCTCTGAGACACCATTGTGAGTTAGGTTGAGTGTATGTTTCGTTCTTTAACTCTTTAAATATACTCTTAGTGATGTTGTAGTTGTGTACTATTAAGTCAGAACTGACCCATAGCAGATCCTCAAATGAGTTTTCAAAGGCAGCAATCACACAGGAGGAGATTGCCCATCCTTCCCAGTGGTGCAGCTAGCAGATTTGATCCAATGCCTTTGAGATTGTAGTATAATTCTTACAACTAGAATGCTGTCAAGTCAACTGCACCTTGTAGTAACTCTAGCTTCAATAGCTCTGAACTGTCCCTTATCCTTAGCAAAACTCTGTCTCCCATACATCTACCACAATTGCCCCAGTCACTTTGTCAATTGATCTCATCCAGGGTCTTCCTCTCCTGCGTTGCTCTTTGACCCTTCCAAGCATAATTTCTTTCTACAAATACAAGTCCTTCCTGGCATTATGAACAAAATATGTGTGGCAAAGTGTAAAAATCCTTACCTCCAAGGAGGCATCTTGGTTTCATCAGCTTTAGGGTAGACTCAATTGTTCTCTTGACAGTCGATTCAATACTCTTCTGCAGAACTGCAATTCAATGTCATCAATTCTGCTTCTATCACTCTTAGTCATTGTGCAGGTCTCTTGACAGATCACAAGGCCTGGATCAAGTATACCTTAGTCTCTAGCTAGACTGATATCATTTTACTTCAGCACTCTGGAGAGGTTTCTGACGACAGATTTTCTAAATATAATTCTTCTTTTGATTTCCTGGCTTCTGGTGCTGGAAGTTTTGACTGAAGAGCTGAGCAAGCTAAAATTGTTAACAATCTCAAACTCTTCTCCATCTATCATGCTGCTGAGAATTGGCCCAGTAGTTAAAATATTTGTTATCTTGATGTTGAGATGCAATCCATAATGAAGACTATTGTCCTTGACCTCCTGTAGCAAGCTCTTCAGGTCCTCTTCAGTTTCAACATGTGAGGTTGTGTCATGTGTATCACACAGTTTGTTGACTAGTCTTCCTCCAATCCTAAGGACACATCCCTTTCTATAAAGTATGTTGCTGTTGTTACGTGCAGTTGAGTCACCTGTGACTCATAGTGCCCTAAATACAATAGCCCTAAACCCTGCTCTAGCCTGTGCCAATCTCACTGTCTCCAGCACAAGTACCCCTATTACCCCAGTCACTGAATAAATCCACCTCATAGAGGTTCTTCCATTCCTGTTCTGTCCCTCCACCCTCGCAAGCATGATGTCCCTCTCCAAGGACTGGTCCCTCCTTGCAACATTTCCAAAGTATGTCAGATGAAGCTTTAGAATCCTGGCCTCCATGGATAAGCCTGGTTTAACCCTCCTTCTATCTTCCCTAGTCATTGCCCAGCTCTCTGAAACATAGCAAGTGATTGCAAAGACTATGGCCTGTATCAGGAGCATCTTAGTCTCCAGAGTGACACCATTGCTCTTCAGTACTCTGGAGAGGTCCCTAACAGCAGATTTTCCATCGCAATAAATCTTTTCATTTCCTGGCTGCTGGTGCCAAGAAGGTAGACTGTGGAGCCTAAAAAAACCAAAGCTGTGAACAATTTCAATCTCTTCATGATCCATCCTGATTTTGCACAATTTCCCAGTGGTGAAAATCTTTTTCTTGATATTGAGCCTCAATCCATATTGAAGGCTCCTGGACAATCTGTTCTGCATATTAGTTTAAAAGGTATGGGACACATCCCTGGTGTACACACTTGCGAATTTAGAATCATGCAGTGCTTCCATGCTCTATTCTGAGGACTGCCTCCTAGTTCAAGCGTAGGTTTTACATTAGCACTATCAAGTATTCTAAGATTCCCATTCTTATCAAAGTCAGCCACAGTTTGTTGTGATACACACAGTCAAACGCCTTTGCATAATCAATGAAACACAGATAGATATTTCTTTGGTACTCCCTGCTTTCAGCCACGATCCATCTAATATTAGCTACAATATCCCTAGTACCACAACCCTTTCTAAACACAGCCCACACTTCTGGCAGTTCTGTTGATGTGCTCTTCCAGCTGTTTTTGCATAATCTTTAGCAGAATCTTGTTTGCATGTGATATCAATGATATTGTTTTATAATTTCCACACTCTGTTGGGTCACCTTTTTTTGAAAATATAGATCTCTTCCAGGAGGCTGGGCTGTATGAGAAATGTGGCATGAGGATTGGTGAAAGATTAATCAACAATCTGTGTTATGTAGATGACACAACCCTTCTTGCTGAAACTGAGGAGGACCTGAAATGCTTGCTGCAGAAGGTCAAGGACTGAAGTCTTCAATATGGATTGAGGCTCAATATCAAGAAGAAAAAGATTCCCAACACACTCTGTTGGGTGACCTTTCTTTTGAATGGGGACAAATATAGATCTCTTCTAGTCAGTTGGCCAAGTGGTTTTCCTCCAGATTTCTTGACACAACCTGTTGAGCACATCTAGGGCAGCATCTGTTAGTTTAAACACGTCAATAGCTTTGTTATAAATTCCTGGGGCCTTATTTTTTTTTTGTCAATTCCTTCAAAGCAGCTTGAACTTCTTCCTTCATCACCATAGGCCCTTTCTTATATGCTGTTTCATGAACTTCTTCTGTGTCTGCCAATTCCTTTCTGTACAACGTCTCTGTATACTCTTTCCATCTTCTTTTAATACTTCCTGGATTATTTAATATTATGCCCAAAGCATCCTTAAGTATAGCAACTTGAGGTTTTAATTTGTTTTTCAGTTCCTTGAGCTTAAGATATGCTGCATATAGTTTGAAAAGGTATAGAAAAAGGACAAAACCTGGCATACTACTATCTTGATTTTGACCCAAGTAATGTTTCCTAGCTCTGTTCTGACAACTTCATCTAAATATAGGTTTTTAATCAATACAATCTAGTGTTCTGGAATTCTCATTCTTATCAATATCAGCAAATTTGTTGCGATCCACCCAGTCAAATGCCCTTGCATAATCGATGTAACACAGATAGACATTCTTCTTGTACTCTTTACTTTGAGCTATGATCCATCTGACATTGACAATGATATTCAAAGGTGTCATGTCCTTTCCTGTCATCCTTATTCATTGTCCAGCTCTCAGATGCATAGCAAATAATTGGAAACACCATGACCTGAATCAGACACAACTTAGTCCTCAAACAGTTATAATTGTTCCCTAATAATTTGTAGTGGTCTCTTACTATAGACTTTCCCAATACAGCATATCTCTTAGATCTTGACCTTCTGACTGTTGGTGCTAAGTATATTGGTTTGTAATCCAAGTAAGATAAAAATGTTGACAGTTTTACCTTCATTTCCATCTATCATGATATTGCTTATTGGTCCACTGGCAAGTATTTTTGTTCTCTTGATGTTGAGGTGCATTCCATCTTGAAGGTTGCACTATTTAACTTACTTCAGTAAGAGCTTTAGGTCCTCCTCACTTTCAACAAGCAAGGTTGTGTTATCTGTATAATAGAGGTTTTTGGTAAATCTTCTTCCAATCTTTATGCCACATTCTTCTTCACAGAGTCCAGCTTCTTAAGTAATTTGCTCAGCATACAGACTAAATAGGTATGGAAAAGGACACAACCCTTACACACATCCTGGCACACATTCCCTAATTTAAACCATTTAGTGTTCCCTTGCTGTATTTGTACAATAGTCTCCTGGTTCAGGTATAAGTCTTGTATTAGCACAATTATGTGCTCTGTGATCCCTGTTCTTCTCAACGTTAGCTATATTTTTTTATGATGCACACAATCAAACACCTTTGATAGTCAATAAAGCACAAATAGATATTCTTCGTGAATTCTTTGCTTTCAGCAAAGTAATGATATCCCTAGTGCTAAATCCTCTTTTAAATTCAGCTTGAATGTCTGACAGCTCTATCTATGTACCCTCCAGTCATTCAATAGTATTTTGCTTGCATGAGATAATAATGAAATTGATCAATAACTTCCACCTTGTATTAGATCACATTTCTTGGGAATGGGAACAAATATGGATCTCTTCCAGTTATTTGTCCAGGCAGCTGTCCTTTAAATTTCCTAGCATAGACTGGTGAATATATCCAGGGCTGCATTTGTCATTTGAAACATGTCAAGTGGTATCTCATCAATTCCTGGGGTCATATTTCTTTCTTGTCAATGCTTTCAGTGTTGCTGGGACATCTTCTTAATTGCATTGTCTCTTGTTTATGTTTTCTGAAATATTTCAGTGTTGACCATTTCTCTCTTTTTTATTCTTTTTTTTTGTACAATGATTCTGTGTATTCATTCTGACTTTCTCTTTTTTCTTAAAATTGTGTTTCTTTTATGTACACTGGTTTTCTGTTTGGTTTGTGTTTTGGGGTGGGTTTTTTTTGCCTCCTTCCTCCACACACAAAATTCTGCAACCCCGTGACTTCTCCTCCCCTCCACCTTGAGGCACTCTGTCCCCACCTCTTTCCTCTTTGGATATTCATACACATCTTACTGGTTATCCTTCTGTTTTTACAATAATGGGTTTGTCTATGCAGTATTTGTTCTTATGTACTGAGTTAGTCCATTCAACATAATGCTTACTAGCCTTTCCCATGTTACATAATATTTCTCAAAATTATGGCTTCTGAGTTCTGCATAGTATTCCATTATGTGAATTTACTTCAATTTATTAATCCAGTAGTTTGTTGAAGGACATTAGGCTGTTTCCATGCTCTCACTATTATGAATAATGCTTCTGTGAATATTGGTGTATACATTCTTCCATCTTCTCTTAATGTTGCCTAGATCACTTAAGATTTTGTCCATAGCATCTCTAAGTACTGCAAATTAAGGCTTGAATTTGTTTATTAGTTCTTTCAGTTCAAGTATTGCTGACCTATTTCTTTCCTTTTTAGTCTCCAATTCTATGTCTCTGCATATTCCGTTGTAATACTTTGCTTTGTCTTCCCAAATTTCCCTTTAAAATCTTCTGTTCTTAACCATCTCTTCCCAATCTTTTGGCTACTTGATATACTAGTGAAATTTCCAAGGTGTCTTCTGATATCAATTTTGAGGTGTGTATTTTTTTTTTCTTTATCTATCTATATGAGGAGAAGTGTGGTGTCAGGATTGGTGGAAGATCTATCAATAATCTGATTTATGCAGATGACACAACCCTGCTTGTTGAAACTGAGGAGGACCTGAAATGCTTGCTGCAGAGGGTCAAAGGACTGCAGCCTTCAATATGGATTGAGGCTCAATATCAAGAAGACAAAGATTCTCACCACTGGACCAATTGGCAGCATCAGGATGGATGGTGAAGAGATTGAGATTGTTAACAGCTTTAGTTTGCTTGGCGCCGCAGTCAACATTCTTGGCACCAGTAACCAGGAAATTAAAAGACCTATTGAGATTAGAAATCTGCTGTTAGGGACCTCTCCAAAGTACTGAAGAGCAATGGTTTCTCTCTGGAGACTAAGGTGCGTCTGTTACAGGCCATGGTCTTTGCTATCACTTGTTATGCATCAGAGAGTTGGACAGTTACTAAGGAGGATAAAAGGAGAATTGATGCCTTTGAGGTGGTGCTGGAGAAGAGTGTTGAGAGTACCATGGACTGCTATGAAAAGAAACAGATTCATGTTGGAAAGGGTTAAACAATGAGGCTCCTTGGAGGCAAGGATTCTGAGGTTCGGTCTAACATACTTTGGACATGTTATGTTGTAAGAAGAGACTGGTCCTTGGAGAGGAACATCATGCTTGGGAGGGTGGAGGGATAGCACAGGAGGGGAAGGCCCTCTATGAGGTTGATTGGTTCAGAGACTGAGGTAATCGGAATGGGTGTATTGGAGACAGTGAAACAGGCACAGGACAGAGCAGAGTTTAGGGCTGTTTTACACAGGGTCGCTATGATTCACAAGCGACTTGATGGCACATAACAATAACAACAATGTAAAGTACGATCATCTTTTAAAAAATGAAATGGCCTCTTTGTCTCAAGTGGTTGAATTTCATCAACTCTGCCTTCATATATCTATACTTTTTCGATTGACCTAAAATCCTATTTGGGGACATATTCCAAGATCCTCTTATAAGATGCTTCACAATCGTTTCACAATATCAGTTTCGTTTTGTATGATAATTTTTATATCTAATTGTACATGATCAAGGAATTAGTTTCTGGGGAAAATATTTTGTGTTCAAATTTTAAATCAATCAGAACATGGTAATGATAAGCATTCAATTTGAATCTCTTGTAGGAAATATGTATAATGATTTTTTAATGACAAACTTAGAAGAACTTTCAATATTCTAAATTATTTAGCTTAATATTGTTTCAAATTTAATAGCCATTTCCTATTATCTATACTGTAGAATTCTGTAGCTGTAACAGTATAAAGAAAACCATTTACATTTTAGATTAAATATTTAGCCAAATGTAGATATAATTAAAATGACCGTTCTACACTTGAATGAATTTTACCTCATAAACTTATTTGTTCCTGTGATTATAGGCCTTCATATGTTTAATGATGAAAGAATTCATTTTCTGAATTATTTATACATCTAAATCTAATACAAAGAAAGAGATATATGTACTTTTAAATCTTTATGATAGCTTTGAAATAAATACTCCAAGGTAATGACCCAAGTAACATTCATTTTTCATAATGATTAGAAGAAAAAAAGCTCCAAGTGAACATTCCATGATACAGTCTGCTTTATAACAATTTGAGCTCTGTTTGAGAGATATTGAAGGTATAGATTAAAAATACTTGGAACTAATTAGAAAGAGCAATGTATATATTCTTCAGTGAAATACCTGGTGATATATTTTTCAAAAATTAAGGATTTTAAGAAAGATCAGATTTAGTAGTTTCTATTTATAAGTCTCAGGGTAATTTTGTACAAGTGATAATAAGGCAAGAAACACTGAAATCAATGTTATGGGAAGAAAAGTATGGCTCAGATATCTTTGAAAGCTTTGAAGTCTTATAATTTCCAAGGTGAAATTGATGAAGGAAAATGTCTCAAGGAATCAAAAACAACATTTAAAAATATGTTTAAGAAAAAATAATGAGGCCAACTAAAATTTTTTTTGAGAAATTTTGGGGAAAGTAATGAATGTTAAGATGGAATATTTGTGAGAAGTGGCAAAGCAATGCTGAATTTTATTAGATATAAACTATTGCTATTGGGCCAATTCCTACTAGTGACTCTGTAGCACAGAATTGAACCGTCTCATAAGATTACAAGCATGTGATTTCTTTTTCTATTTATTAAATTTTATTTGTTTTAATGAACATTTACAGAGATTTTGGGTTTTCATTCATTCATTGTTGCACTGTTTTCTCCACCCTC
>NW_006399869.1:7789321-7791360 GCF_000299155.1 Elephantulus edwardii | reverse complement strand
GTCCTTGGAGAGGGACATCATGCATGGGAGTGTGGAGGGTCAGCGCAGGAGGGGAAGACCCTATATGAGGTGGATTGATTCAGTGACTGCGGTGATCGGGATGGGGGTGTCAGAAGCAGTGAGATTGACACAGGATAGAGCAGGGTTTAGCGTTGTTGTGCATAGGTCGCTTTGAGTTGCAAGCAACTCGACGGCACATAACAACAACAACAACATCTTTATAGTGACCTTTTTATCTTTTCATGAATTATAGCCTTGATGTCATCCCACAACTCTCATCTGGTCTTCAATCAGTGATGTCAAAAGGCTTCAAACCTACTCTTAGGGTAATTTTTAAAATAAGGTGACATAGAATATTCTCTTAAACTTGTTTTAAATTTCTTTAGCTTCAGTTTGATCTTGCAATTGAGTAATTCATAGTCTGTTCCACAGTCAGTACAGGACTGGTTTTGACTGATGATATTGACATTCTCCAATGATTCCTTTTGCAGAATTAGTCTGTATTATTTTGATGCTGTTCATCTTGTGAGATCCAAGTGTAAAGTTGCATTTTGTGTTTTTATAAAAAATATTTTTGTGCTAAATAAATCAATTAACATACAAATTGAAGTAGTCAATTTCCAGTTTAATTTCTATAATCAAGTCAGTACTTCTCAACTACACTTTCTTCTTTTTTTCCTGGTTTGTTTGTTTGTTTGTTTTTTCATTATAGTCACCAAATATTATAACAATATTTTTATTATGTTTGGTCAATTTCAGACTGCAAAATTTTATAAAAATTTTTTATTTCCTCATCTTTGCCATTAGCTATTAGTGCATATTTTTGCATAAGTCATGTTAACAGATTTTCCTTGAATGAATATGTATAATATCACTCACACCATTGTACTTCAAATAGAAATTGAAATTGTCTATTTAGCTGTGGATGCAACACCATTCTCATTCAGTTTCCATTCCTGACATAGTGCACAATGTGATTATCTGATTCAAAGTGGCCAAAACCAATTTATCTCACCTCATAATGCCTAGAATGTCCATTTTCACGTGTTCCACTATTTACATATGTGTGTATAAACTGCACTGAAGGAATTGGTAAAAGTAACCCTAAAGAAATTTACAGAAAGTAATCTCGTAAAAATCGAAAAATACCAATATAGATGTTACAAAGAATGTAACACTGGAAGTATTCCCTTTCCTTCAAGAAATTTGAATAGTAGATAACAACAATGTGTGTGTGTGTGTGTGTGTGTGTGTGTGTGTGTGTCAAACCAACCTAACAAGTGAACCATTTCTCTTCAAGATGATTATGCCTTATAATGAACTCCCAATGTGTTTCACATTAGAACTACATCCCTGAAGGTTCGCAATTGACAGCATCTTTCCATTAATATTTGAGTATTTATCTACACACAATTAATTGGCTGGAGTAGTGTGTCTCCCTTAATAATTGAAGGAGGTCTATAATCACATATGATTTAACTTTCTATCAAAAAGAGAGGTTAAATTATGAGACAAATATAAAATTGAAGAAAATACAACCCAAAATTAGTGAGTGAAGCACTGGTGATTTATTCTACAGATAGTTGATCTTGAATAGTCAGGCCTGTCTAATGGTTTGAATCCACCACCTGCTCAACATGACAAAGATAAACAAGCACAGTCTGTGTGATTTATAGTCTCCAAACTCCAAGAGAGTGCCAGCTAGGACTCATTTCAATCTTGACAGTAATGATTGACTTTTTGAAAATGTTGAAGCTGTATTATATATACATATAAACTTTAATAAATGGTCAAAGTTATAAAAAGGCTTCAGGCCTTTTGTTTTTAGGGTCAGTAAACAACAACAACAACAACATATGTAGTAAAACACAGTGACTTCTATGCCTTTATTGATCAAGAAATTATAAACAAAAATTATTGTGAATTTTTGTACATTTAAAGATATTTTGAAAGAAAAGTCAATATTATAAATTCAGGAAACCAGAAGCTGGGAATAGATGTTAGGATCGTGCCTTATAAGACATTTTTCTACAACGTCT
>NW_006399869.1:7784631-7786616 GCF_000299155.1 Elephantulus edwardii | reverse complement strand
GATGGGGAAGATTGAGATTGCTCACAGCTTCAGTTTCCTCGGCTCTACGGTCAATACTCATGGCACCAGCAGCCAGGAAATAAAAACAAATGTATTGCGATGGGAAAGTCTGCTATTAGGGACCTCTCTAAAGTACTCAAGAACAATGGTGTCTCTCTGGAGGCTAAGGTCTGCGTGATACAGGCCATGGTCTTTGCAATCACTTGTTATGCATCAGAGAGTTGCACAATGACTAGGGAGAATAGCAGGAGAATTGACACCTTTGAGCTGTGTTGCTGGAGAAGAGTATTGAATGTACCATGGCCTGCAAGAAAATAAACAGATTCACTCTAGAGAGGGTTAAACCAGGCTACTCCTTGGAGGCAAGGATTCTGGGGCTTCGTCTGACATACTTTGGACATGCTGTAAGGAGAGACAGTTCCTTGGAGAGGGACATCATGCTTGGTAGGTTGGAGGGACAGCGCAGGAGGGGAAGACCCTCTTTGAGGTGGATCGATTCAGTGACTAAGGTAATCGGGATGGGTGTGTCGGAGGCAACGTGTTTGGCAAAGGATAGAGCAGGGTGTAGGGCTGTTGTCGCTATGAGTTACAAACGACTCGACAGCACGTAACAACAACAACAAATCATTCTTTCATCAGCCTCATTTTGAAAGCCAGACCCCAAAGTAGATTTGAGACTGAAGATATCCTTTCCCAAAAAACAAGGTAGCTGACATCCTTATGGGAGGAAGTTGATACCTGATCAGGGAGATTAGAGAGAGCTCTCATATCACATCGTGTGTGACTTTGTGGATTCTCAATGCTGTGTGTGTAAAAAATGTAACTACGTTTGAAAGCCAGATCCTGAAATCTCATGAATTTAAAAACCAACTCAGGAATAGATTTGAGGCCTTGAACACCAATGAATGAAGACCAGATGATCTGGGAGAAGATATCAAGAATATCATTCATAAAGAATAAAAATGGCATTACTAAGAAGGAAGTAGAAAAGATGAAGATGGATGTCAGAAAAGACTCTCAATATTGCACCAGTGGGCTGAGAAGTCAAAGCAAAGGGAAAAAAGTCAAGAAGTTAAGGAGCCGAATAGAAGATTTCAAAGGGCCACTCGGGAAGACAAAGCCAAGCATTATCACGAAATATGCAAGGAACTGGAGTCAGAGTATTAAAAGGACTGAAATCGCTCAGCATTTCTTAAGCTGAAAGAACTGAAAATAAATTGAGTTGCAATGCTTAAGGAAGCTATGTACAGAATATTGACTGATTCAAGAAGCATTAAAAGCAGATGTAAAGAGTATCCAAAGTCATTGTGCCAACAAGAATGTGCTGACACAGAAGAATTTCAAGAAACAACATATGAGCAAGAGGATAGGTGATGAAGGAAGAAGTGCAGGCTGCTCTAAAGGATTTGTCAAAAAATAAAGCCACAAGAAATGATGGAATACCAATTGATATATTTCAGCAAACAGATGCTGCCCTGCATGTTGTAACCAAATTGTGCCAAGAGGACAACTACTTGACCAACTGATTGGAAGAGATCCATATATATTCTTGTTTTTTTAAAAAAAGTGACCAAACCAAGTGTGGAAATTATTTAACAATATCATTAGCATCACACACTAGCAAATTCCTCCTGAAGATTATACACAAAAGACTTGAACAGTGCATTGAACTTCCAGAAATACAGGCTGGGTTTAGAAGAGCTCATGGCACTAGGGACATTATTTCCAATGTCAGATGGATCTTCGCAGAAAGCAGAGAGTACCAGGAGAATGTGTATCTGTGTTTCATTGATTATGAAAAGGAATCTGACTGTGTGGATCATAACAAACTGTGGCTGATTCTGAGAAGAATGGGAATCCCAGAACATGGTCATGCTCATATGAAACCTATTCTTGGACCAAGAAGCAGTCCTCAGAACAGAACAAGGAAACACCGTGTGGTTCAAAATCAAGTAAGGAGGGTGTTAGGGATGCATCCTGTTCTC
>NW_006399869.1:7781763-7782777 GCF_000299155.1 Elephantulus edwardii | reverse complement strand
AATATTAATGGAGAGAAGTTCAAGCTATTCTGAAGGAACTAGAGAAACAGGACCCCAGGAATTGATGGAATGCCGATTGACATATTTCAATAAATGCAGTGCTGAATGTGCTTACTATGTTGGGCCAAAAAATCCAGAGGACCTGTCAAACTGACTGGAAGAGATTCACATCTATTATCATTCAAAAAAAGGTGACTCAACAGAGTGTGGAAATTATCAAAGAATATTACTAATCTCATATATGCAAAATCCTCCTAAATATTATTAAAAAAATTAGTGGAACAGTGCATTGACAGAGAACTATCAGAAATACAATCTGGGTTAAGAAGAGGCCTTGGCAGCAGAGACCTTCTCACTAATGTTAGATGGATCTTGCTCTGCATCACAGAGCTGGACAATGACTAAGGATGACAAAAGAAGAATGGATGCCTTTGACTTAGAGTGATGAAGAAGAGCATCGACCATACCATGGAATGCCAAAAGAACAAACAAATTTGTCCTGGAGTAGGTAAAACCAAGCTGCTCCTTGGAAGCAAGGATTTTGAAACTCTGTCTCACTTTCTTTGAGCATATTGAGGAGGAACCAAGGAGAAGTATATCAAGTTTGGAAGGGTGGAGTGACAGTACTAGAGAGAAAGACTCCGGATAAGAGGATTGATACAGTAACTGAGTTAATCAGGGTAGGTGTATTGGAGACTTAGGAGACTGGCTCAGGATAAGACAAGGTTCAGAGCTATTGCATAGAGTGTTACCATGAGTCACAATGAACTCAATGGCATATGAAAATAACAACATGATATCTTAGTATTGCCATGATTGAATTAATTTTCTGATTCTGTTTGGAAAACTGCTCTTTCGCATATCAGTTTGTTGAAGTAGACAAGGCTCCATTCTCCCTTCTGAACTGTTCAATTATATCAGACTATATTTGTTATTTTTCATACAATCCAATACCTTTGTACAGCCAAGGAAACACAGGTAAACATTTGTCTTATTTTTGGCACTTTAAAAAAA
>NW_006399869.1:7776583-7781153 GCF_000299155.1 Elephantulus edwardii | reverse complement strand
GGAGTCAAGGATTCTGAAACTTCGTCTGACATACTTTGGGCATGTTGCAAGGAGGGACTGGTCTTTGGAGAGGGACATCATTTTTGGGAAAGTGGAGGGACTGCTCAGGAGAGGAAGACCCTCGATGAGATGAATTTGTTCTGTGAGTGGCTTGGTGGGAATGAATGTGTTTGAGACAGCGAGGTTGGAACAGTTTAGAACGGCATTTAGGGCTCTTGTACATAGGGTCACTATGAGTCATAAACGACTCAATGGCCCATAACAACACCACAAACAAATGTAATTCAATATATTCGATTTTGCAACTAGATGTCCTAGAGAGTCCAAAGTCAGAATTTCAAATCTAGAAGGTGTTCCTTAGAAGAAAGATAGAAAATCTCCCAGCGTGTGATTTATAATCTTTGAAAACCTGTTGGCTGGTCAGGTATGAGTTGGTTTTGACTCAAGAGCGATGGACACACCCACATCCATACAATTTGAAGATCATTAAATAAAGTAAGGCATTGTTTCATGAAACCAAAGAAATGAGATCACAGGCAAGATCAAGGCCAGGCAAAAAGCCTAACTACCATGCTAGACTTCCTTATATAACTGAGGCAGGCCACTCTCTCCCTTAATGAAAGTCTCCTGCTTAGAAAATTTCAAATAATTCAATATAATGATTACATTGCCTCCAATTTTGTCAACGAAATGTCATAATACAATTGTCAAATCAGATTGCCAGTCAAGTTGGTATGTATTTTAATCATGATATTTTTCAGCAGAGATTTGTAATACTTCTCCTTTTATGTCTTTTTCTGCATACAGCTTGAGCTACATATAACAAAATTTTGCTACCATGTGATATTATTAATGTTGTTCAAAACTTTCTGCTTTCTATATTAACTAGACAGTAACTAACAACTGAATTCTCCATGACAATAATTGTGCTGTGTCCTCAGACAATTAATTATGTTGAAGTCAAAGTATGGTAATTTATTTTTAATCTTTGTATCTTTATTAAACATTTGCAAGTAACAGATTTTATTAAATTAATATCAACTTAAAGCTAAGATCAAAATTAATAGCCATTCAAGAAAAGTATCTTCTAATACAATACTGCTTCTTGTGCTCAGCATGTTCTGTTGTTAATTAAAAGCCAATGCTTCAAATTCGCTAAGTTGCTATTAAGGGAGTAAGATGAGTGATCTTTTCCAGTAAATATTTATAGCTTTAGAACTAAGACTGAAGGTCACCATGCACCTGGTAACACCGGGTTTGGTTGTGCCTTATCCTATTTAAAGTATTTTCAATTGTTTCTAATGCATCTGAAAGTTGTTAAAAAAAATAAGGAAGACCAAAAAAGAATGGTTTCCCTTGACTTGTGGTGTTGGCAAAAATAATTTAATTGTATAGTGCTGTCACAAAGTACATCATTTGGGTTGTCAAAAGAGCAAATAAATCTTTCTTAAAGGAAGTGCAACCAGAATGCCCCTTAAAGATAAGAATGATGAAACTTCATCACACTTTGGGCATATTTTCAGGAGGAAACAATCCTTACAGATAGACATTTTCCTGCAAAAGGTGGAAGGACAGAGGAAAATAGATTGGCACAGTGACTACCACAACTGACTTTAGCGTGACAGATTGTGAGGCTGGCGCACAATATGACAGGGTTCAGATCGTTTGTTCATATGATCGCTATGAGTTTTAGTCAATTTGATGATACCTAACGACTACTGCAGCAATGACAATATTTTTGTAAAAGGTGAATTTGATATGACTGAATCATTTGTGCTTTCTCAAGTTTTTCTGTTTATTTGTTTTCTTTAAAAAAAATTCTTTTATTGTTACACAATTTCCTCTACAGTCTACTCCACTATGCAGTTTTCATTCTGAACTCTTGTCATGACAATAATACCTAATCATATATTCCTCCTAAACAGTTTTCTCCCTCATCTGTTTCAATGCAGTATACATTTTTTATCCCTCTTAGTTTCTCCCCAACTCCAGTGTCAGCCCTACTGTACAACACTATGCAGCTGTTGTCCTTTTGTGAAGGAGATATTTCACTCACTCAGCATTATGTCCTCTATGGTCACCCATTTTATATAATATTTCATGAGTTCCTTCTTTTTCAAAGCAGCATAGTATTCCATTGTGTGAATACACCACAGCTTCTCTATCTATTCATTTGTTGATGGGCACTTGGGTTGTTTACAACTCTTTACTATTGTGCACAAAGCCACGTGGGTGAGAATATCTTACCTACTCATTTTTTAACAAAGAAATTTAAGGGATAATATTGAAGATATCAACAACATCTTAATTAAGCTATTTTTGATGGTAACTTATGTTCTTTAACAAAATCTACTTAATTTATAGAAGCAATCAAGATTTATTTTATTGTCCTGCATCTCCTTAAGATGAACTGTTATTGTGTCCATAAAATCAATAGAACTTTTTTCCAGTTCAAGACTCATCAGAGAAAACAAGTATAACTTTGCCTAAAATTAAAATTAAAGGAACAAAGTGCTAGGATAGGGAATCTTCCACATCTGTGCTACGACCTAGAGTAAATAAAATAAAATAGATAAAGGAACATAAATAAGAGAGAATGATTATCAATTAAGTTTAAAATAGCCAGTGGAAGCTATGCATCACGTTATAAAATAGGAAGTTAAAATACATTCTAGTTAAATGAAAACCTGGGTGATTTCATCACATAAGTCTTAGGGCATAACATTGTTTGAATATTAGGAACAACTCACATTAAGATAAACAAACAAATAACAACAATAAAAGACTTTCCTTTCTTCAACAGATTCTGTCTAGTGAAAAAATAAAAAGACATCAACTATTCTAGCTCTGGACATGAAATCAGAAATCTCACTAAAAACAGCTGTAGTTGTTTTTTCTAGAAAAGAGATGGTGGGTGACAGATGCTCAGCTTCTCCCTCAGAGACTAAGCAGATTGGTGATTTCAAGTGGTGTTGGCATCTCAACAAAAGCAATTAAGTTCCTTCTGAGTGATGGCAATAAAGAAACCAAAGTAATTAGGAAAGATTAAAGCAAGGAATGATAAATATCTTGCCTAGAAAGAGGTCAAAGCTACATGACCACAATTACATTGTTGAGAGTTCAGGATGGGGGTGGGTGGAGGGAAAGCATCACATATGATCACGGGCAACACATTTAACATACTAACTATGTATTTCACATAAGATGTTCATTCAAATTGTTTTCTTTAAGCTGTCATACTTAGTTACTCTAAAAATAAATAGTGTTCAAACTATTTAGGTATGACTTTTAAAAATAATTTCATATATGTCTATAATGCAAATAAGTTGTTTTCGATAGTATTATTTTTCTCCACAGAAAACACTTAGAACCTACTGGGAGTGCTTCTGCTGCTGTTGTTAAGTGCCATCAAGTCTAGTACAAATCAGAGTGACCCTACAAACAGATCTGATCTCTGTTCTGTGCTGTAACATTTATTCCTATTCATTGTCCAGCTCTCTGATACATAGCACGTAATGACAAAGACCATTGCCTGTATCAGGCACACCTTAGTCTCCAGACTAACAGAGTTGCTCTTCAGTACTCTGGAGAGATTTCTAATAGCAGACATCCCCAGTGCAGTATGTCTTTTAATTTTCTGGCTGCTGGTGCCAAGAGTGTAGATTTTGGAGCAGAGCAAATGAAAGCTATTTATAATCTCAATCTCTTCACCATCCATCATGATGCTGCTAATCAGCCCAGTGGTGGGAATCTTCATTTTCTTTATATTGAGCTTCAATCCATATTGAAGGCTGCAGTCCTTGACCTTCTGCAGCAAGCGCTTCAGGTCCTCCTCAGTTTCAGAAAGCAAGGTTGTGTCATCTGCATAACACAGATTGTTGAGTCTTCCTTCCTTTAATCCTGATGCCACATTTCTCCTCAGAGAGCCTACCCTCCCGAATAATCTGGGTAAGTCAGAGACCTCTCCAAGGTACTGAGGAGAAACAATGTCTAGAGACAGAGGTGCGCCTGATACAGACCATGGTCTTTGCAACTACTTGCTATGCATCAGAAAGCTGGATAATGACTAGGGATGATAGAAAGAGAGTTGATGCCTTTGCCCTATAGTGATAGAGAAGAGTATTGATTATACCATGGACTGCTAGGAAAATAAACAAGTTTGTCCTGGAGAGGATGAAGCCAGGCTGCTCCTTTGAGGAAACAATTCTGAAGCTCCATGTGACATACTTAGGACATGTAGCAAGGCAGGATCAGTCATGCTTGGGAGGGTGGGGGGCAGCACAGGAGAGGAAGACCCTCAATGAGATGGATTGATTCTGTCACTGGGATAATGGGGATGGATGTGTTGGAGACAATAAAATTGGCAAGGGACAGAGAAGGGTTTAAGACTGTTGTACATAAGGTTGTTTAGAGTCACAAGTGACTCAAAGGCACATAAAACAACAACAGCACCTCCTCAAACCCCACCCCCTACCCCCAAATATAATCCACTCTGCAACCCTCATTGCATACTCCTACGATAAAAATAATGCCCTAAAATATAATACTTTTAGACTATTCTCTCCCCCAT
>NW_006399869.1:7759247-7776353 GCF_000299155.1 Elephantulus edwardii | reverse complement strand
GGTGTATACCACTCTAAATTTAAAAAAACAAAAAAACCAAAAACCAAAAAACCAAACAAACCTCTTTTCCCTAGAGCTGGAATCAACTCATAGTTGACCCTCCATTGGGTTTTTGGAGGCTGTAAATCTCATAGGATGCTGTTGTCCACCTTTCTCTGGTAGAGCTGCTGGTGAACCTAACCACTAGAGAGAGGTACTACTTTTGGGTGAGCAATACTTATAGTCTAAACACTGTGGACTGCTTTAGATCAGGACCTCTCTTTGATTTTATGCCTCTCCCCTCCCAACCATTCATGCAAAATGTTGTCGTCTCATCTCTCATAGTGACCTTCCGACAGATTTCTGAGACTGTAAATCTTTAAGGAAAAGAAAGGCTCATCTTTCTCATGGAGAAACTCATGTGTTCTAGTTGCTGTACTTTCAACTAATATTATGCACCATGCCACCAAACTGTTTAATCATTCATGACAACAACAACAACAATCAAACTCATGGCTGTCAAGTAAATACTGACTCAATATTAAACCTCTATCGATTTTTAGAGGCTGTAAATCTTTATGAGATGAGACTGTTTATCTTTCCTGAAGAAGAGCTGTTGGACTAACACTGACAAACATTCAGCTAATAGTCGAAAATACCTAGTTAAAAAAAAAAAAAGTAAAAGTCCAAAAATACCTTAAAGGACACATTCTATAGTCCCAAAAATTAAGAGTGATTTCTAAGATTGCATAGGAAAAGCAGATTAATAATAAAACAAATCCATTATCACTGTTAACTTCTTTTCAAAAACATATTTTAGAAATGTGGGCACTTTTGAGGCCTAAGAAGAATCCATGAGTGGTATAAATGATTAAGGACTACAAAAATTCTAATTATTAAATTTGGTTTTAAAATATCACAGCAATTAAAAAACATAAGGAAAAGGGGAAAGATCCTGGATAAGCAAAGGGATAATTGAGAAGAATAAATCAAACCTTTACACAACCACAGTAATCAAAATATTGTTGGTACAATGGCAAGTATGTTTGTTGGGGGAAAAAACCTGTGAATCCAGAAATAAATCCATCTAACTTTGGACAATTGACCTTTGACAAACTGATTAATTTCATTATGTGGAGGAAAGAGTCCTTTAACAAACAGTAATACTTAAAGTGGATGTTGATTTTGAAGGAATTGAAACAAAAGTCTTCTGTTACACCATCACAAAAAAATAACTCAAGATGGATCAACAACACGGGTGTAAAACATTACACTGTAAAGCCACAGCATTAAGAGACTATCAAACGTCACTAATATAGCAGAGGGCATGTTAGCTGACTGTGGTGATATGATGCCAAGTTGAGCAAAACTCATAGCAACCCTGTGAACAACAAACCTGAACCCTGTCCTATCCTGTGCCATCTTTATCTAACATGCTTGGACCTATTGTTGCAGTCTCTGTGTCAATCCACCTTGTTGAGGGTCATCCTGTTTCTCACTGATCCTACCTTTACAAGCATGCATCTCTTTCCAAGAAATAGTTAATCCTAAAACACGTCCAAAATATAAGTGACAAAGCTTTATCATCCTTGCCTCTAAGGAGCATTCTGGTTATATACATTTCTAAAACATACCTGTTTGTTCTTTTGGCAATCCATGGGACATTCAGTACTTTCCTCCAACACCCAGACTAAAAGACATAGATTCTTCACCTGTTTTCTTTATTCTTTGTTAATCTGTTAGATTCATACCAGGTGAGTGAGAAGACCTTGGCCTCAATCAGGTGTACCTTGGTATTCATACTGACATCATTGTTCTTGACTTTGGAGAAGTCCCTGACAGAAGACATGCCTAATGCAAATCATCTCCTGATCTTCTGACTCTGGTTGTTAGGAATATTGATATTGAATTGAAATAAGATGAAATCATTGACAACTTCAGTCATTTATCCATCATTATGTTGTCTACTGATCCACTGGTGAGAAATTTTATCTTCTTAATGTTGATAGGTAAATTTTAGTATAGGCTTCATCTTCTACAGCAAGTACTTCAAGTCCTCCTCTCATTCAGCAAGAAAAGTTGTGTTAACTGAATAATAAAAAATTGTCAATGAGTCTTCCTCCAATCCCGATGCCATATTCTTCTTTAAAAAGTCGAGATTCTCAATTGTTGCTACTATTGTTAAGTGGTCTTATAAATGACTCATAGCGACCTTACGAACGAAAGCCCTGAACACTTGTGTAACTATCATTGTTTCTCCAAGTTCATAGAGTTTCCAGAGGCAGACTATTTTGGAAGTGGATACCACTCCTGCTTCCAAGCCTGTTTTAATCTGAGAGTTCCACCAAACACTGTTCACCATGGGTAACCATTATCACCTTAGAGCCTCCTAAGAATTAAACCTATATGTGCTTGAAATACTTCAAAAATTACCAAAAAACCACCATAGATTGAGATAAATATTTGGCAATGACACATCTGGCAAGGTACTAATCTCTAATATATACAGAAAACACCAACAACTTAATAATAAAAAAATAAACAATTAAATTACAAAATGGCAGAGGATAACTAGATATTTTTGACGAAGGAAGACAATTAAACCATCTATAAACATATAAAATAAGGATCAGGATCATTAAATATCAGAGATACAAAGTAAAAATTTGACATGTCATCTTATTTCATTAAAAATAGTAGTGGTAGGTAGTATTTTTTTAATCATTGCTCCAGATTGTTTGTGTATTCCATTGTGTGAATGTACCACCCAAGGTGGAGTGGGGTGGGAGCAGAGGGCTGAGGATAGGTAGGGGTGAAACTATACGGTTGCACAGTATGGTGAATGGAGAGAGAGGTTGAAAGAAATGTGAATGATACTGTGGGGACCTGAAAAGAAAGAGTAATGACAGGCAAGGTTTAGTGGTGATTAATTTTATAAAACATGATGCATGAGAATGATTGTATAAAACACAATGTGAAGGATGAATATTGTCACAAAGTATACAAACTCTGTAAGTATACCAATATAAAATAAACTGTAAAAAAAATAGCAGTGTCAAATAAACATTTAAGCAACAAATTTCGGAGAAAGGGTGAAGAAACTGAACTCTCATACATTGTCAGTAGAAATGTAAGAATAGGGCAAACACTATGAAAAGCAGTTTGATTGCTTTGAAATTTGAGAAAATAAAAATACAATTTTACCCAAAAATATCACTAGTATGTATATATCCCAAAGAATTAAAAATTACAGTACAAACTGTCCTACATATTGCTGTTGCCTGTGATTCATACTAAGCCTATGCACAATAGCTTTTAACCCAACTTTATCCTGGGCCAAAAACCTGACACACATTCCCCCAGTACCCCAGTTACTGTGTCCATTCTTCTCATCTGGAAGCTGCCTCTCCTGAACTGTCTCTCCATCCTTCCAAGCATGATGATTTTTTTCTCATAGGACTGGTCCTTTCTGGCAACCTGCTTAACGTATGTGATAAAGCTTCAAAATCCTTTCATCCAAGGAACAGTTTTGCTTCCCCCTCTCCAGGACAGACGTGTTATTTCTCTTGGTATTCCATTATGTGTTCAATACTCTTGAAAGATTTAAATTTTCCTTCTGTCTTCTTTGGTTATTGTCCAGCTCTCTAATGCAAAACAGGTAATTGCTAAGACCATGGCCTGGAAATAGCATGCCTTAGTCTGTACACTGACATCATTGCTCTTTAGCACTACAGAGAGATACCTGACAGTTTATTTTTCTGTTGCAATTCATCTTTTAATTTTCTGACTGCTGATGCCAAAAGTGTTAATTGTTTCACAATTAAGGAAACATAGACATTCCTCGAATTACTCTTTGCTTTCAGCCAAGATTGGCCTGACATTTGTAATGATATATCCATGTTTATTGTAGCACTATTTATGATAGTAGAGAGTTGGAAACAATCCAACTGCCCATCAAAATGCCAATGGCTAAAGAATCTCTGGTACACTTAAATAATGAAATATTAAACACTGCTAAAAAGAAATTTAAAATGATATTAAATATTACACAACCTGGATGAAACTGGAGCAAATTATACTGAGTGGCTGAGTGGCATAGTCAATCATAAAAGGATAGTTATAATAAATGACCATATGTTTGTTCTTTTGGCCATTCACAGTATGTTCAGTGGACTTCTCCAACACCACAGATCACGGGTGTTGATTCTTTTTCTGTCATCCTTATCACTGTCCAGCTCTCAGATGTGCAGCAAGTGATCGGAAAGATGTACTTTAGTCCTCAAACTGACATCATTATTCCTTAGTAATTTGGAGAGGTCCTTAACTGTAGAATTACCCACTGTTATGTATCTCCTTATTTCCTGACTTCTGGTATCAAGGGATGTTAATTGTTGTGGATCCAAGTAAGATGAAGGTGTTTCATACCTCCTCTCCATCCATCATGACGTTGTCTATTGGTCTAGTGGTAAAAATCTTTGTTTTCTAGACATTGAGATGAAATCCGTACTGAAGGCTGCATTCCTTGATCTTTAGCAACAAGTGCTTCAAGTCCTTTTCATTTCAGTAAGCAAGGTTGGGTCATCTGTATAAGACAGTTTAATGATTGTCCCTCCAATCCTGATGCCACACTCCTCTTCATAGAGTCCGTCCTCTTGTATAATTTGCTCGGCATATGGATTGAATAGGTATGGAGAGAGAATACAACCCTGATTCACTCCCTTAACAATTTTAAACCATGCAGTGTTCACTTCCTTTGCTAGCACAACATTCTCCTGATCTATGTATAAGTTCTTCATGAGCACAATTAAATGCCCTGGGAATCCCATTCTTCTCAATGTCAGCCACAATTCTCTACAATCCACAGTCAAATGACTTTGCATTGTCAATAAAGCACAGATAGACATTATTCTGGTATTTCTTACTTTTAGCCATTATTATCATTATTTACTATGGTTGCTGTGATGCTGGAGCCTGTGACAGTGATGTGCCAATCATGGTAATGGGTACCCATGGTGGACAGTGTTGGCTGGAGCTACCCGACTAAATCAAGCCTGGAAGCAGGAGCGGCATCCACTTCCGAAATGGCTTGCCTCTGGAAACTCTATGTACGAACAGTGCTCAGGCCTTCGGTTCATAGGGTCGCTATGAGTTGTCTATGACTCGACAGCACCAAACAACAACTGTGATTCCTTATTATCTGACATTAGTAATGATATCCCTGGTGCCACAGCCTCTTCAAACCCTGCTTGGCCTTCTGGGAGTTCCCTATCTATGTATTGTTCTAGCCATTTTTTAATGACCTTTAGCAGTATTTTGCTTGCATGTGACATTAATGATATTGTTTGATGGTTTCCACATTCAATTGAATCAACTTCCTTGGGAATGGGAACAAATATAGACCTATTGTAATTCATTGACCAGACAGCTGTCCTCCAAATTACCTGTCATAGACTGGTTAATTGAAAAAAGTAAATTGGTATCCTATTGATTGCTGGGTGCTTGATTTTTTGCCAATTCGTTCAATTCAGCTTCTACTTCCTCCTTCATTACCATTAGCTCCTGTTCATGTGGTACTTCCTGAAATTTTACAATGTCAACCAGGTGTTTTTTGTTTTTTTTCTGGTACAGTGATTCTGTATATTTCATCCATCTTCTTTTGATGTATGAAGAAAGCAAAAGTTGTTTACAGAAGCAGAGGATAAAGAAAAAAATCAAAATGAATGTCAGAAGAGACTAAAAATTGCACTGGAGAAACGAGAAGTCAAAAAAAAAAAAAAAAAGGAAAACATACCGAAGTACTATAATTGAAAGTGCACAGAGCTTGAGTTGGAGCATAGAAAGGGAAGAATTCACCTTGAATTTCTCAAGTTGAGAGAACTGAAAAACAAATTTAAGCCTTATATTGCAATTTTGAAAGATGCTGTGGGCAATATATTGAATGGCCAAGAAAGCACCAAAAGAAGATGGGGGTTTGATTGCATAGTGTTATTAATTAAAATATAAAAATTGGATCATCAATATAATTTTTTAATCCCTATAGAGTATATTCTGTTTCTCCCCACTTGATTAAAATTGTCTCTACATTACTGGGAAGGAACAAAAGAGATAGACTAAAATGAAGAGACTCTTACTTTATTATAGGATTCTAAGAATATTCATACCATAATCCGAAGCCAAATCTAAGCAAATACTCTTGAATTTTAGAAATTCTAATATTTCATTTAGTCCCCCAGCATTCTCCTATTTTCATTTCCTGCCAACGTCACAGAAAGATGGTGACTAAAGGCAAGATTTTGGTGACATATTTGATAAAGAAAATTTAATTTTTTATTTGATGATTCAGTATTCGCATTTCTTCACAAATCTTTAACAATTGTACTTTAAACATTTCAAAATAGCTCTTTGATGCTGTTTCTCATTAGAAGGCATTTAAGTAAGGCCAAGGAGCCATAAAAAAAAAGAAAGAAAGAAAAAGTGCAACAGTAACTGAAATTATATGGTATCAAGAATAATTATTCAACATGAAATTGAATACGCAATGTTATACTCATAATACAATTATATATAATAATTGTTGTTGTTGTTATGTGCCATCAAGTCGTTTGAGACACGTAGCGACCCTATGTACAAGAGCCCTAAACACTGCTCTATCCTGTGTCAGTCACATTGCCTCTGACACACCCATCTCGATTACCCCACTCACTGAATCAATCCACCTCATAGAGGGTCTTCCCCTCCTGCGCTGTCCCTCCATCCTACCAAGCATGATGTCCCTCTCCAAGGACCTGTCTCCCCTTATAACATGTCCAAAGTGTGTCAGACGAAGCCCCAGAACCCTTGCCTCCAAGGAGTAGCCTGGTTTAACCCTCTCTAGAGTGAATCTGTTTATTTTCTTGCAGGCCATGGTACATTCAATACTCTTCTCCAGCACCACAGCTCAAAGGCGTCAATTCTCCTTCTTCCTCCCTAGTCACTGTGCAACTCTCTGATGCATAACAAGTGATTGCAAAGACCACGGCCTGTATCAGGCAGATCTTAGTCTCCAGAGAGACACTGTTGCTCTTGAGTACTTTAGAGAGGTCCCTAACAGCAGACTTTCCCATCGCAATACATTTTTTTATTTCCTGGCTGCTGGTGCCAAGGGTCTTGACCGTGGAGCCGAGCAAACTGAAGCTGTGAACAATCTCAATCTCTTCGCCATCCACCCTGATGCTACTGATTGGTCCAGTGGTGAGAATCTTTGTCTTCCTGACGTTGAGCCTCAGTCCATCCTGAAGGCTGCAGTCCTTGACCCTCTGCAGTAAGTGCATGCCGCAGATTGTTGATAGATCGCCCACCAACCCTAATGCTATGCTTCTCCTCATAGAGCCCAGCCTCTCACATAATCTGCTCTGCATACAGGTTGAAAAGGTATGGAGACAGGATGCATCCCTGGCGTACACCCTTCCCAATTTTGAACCATGCAGTGTTGTTGCCCTGCTCTGTACTGACGACTGCCTCTTGGTCCAAGTATAGGTTTCGCATTAGCACGATTAAATGTTCTGGGATTCCCATTCTTCTCAGAGTCAGCCACAGTTTGTTATGATCCACACAGTCAAATGGTTTGCATAATCAATGAAACACAGATAGACATTCTTCTAGTATTCTCTGCTTTCAGCTAAGATCCATCGGACATCAGCTACGGTATCCCTAGTACCACCACCCCTTCTAAACCCAGCCTGGACTTCTGGCAGTTCTCTGTTGATAAGCTGTTCCAGTCATTTTTGGAATGAGAGGAAAACCCCAGATGCGATGGATTGACACAGTAACTGCATTAAGGTGATAAATGTGTTAGAGTCAGTGAGATTGGCTGAGGATCAGGCAGAATTCATACCTATTGCACATAGAGTCTCTATGAGTCATAGGTGAATTGAGGGCACGTAACAACAACAGCAACAACAATGGTAGATTTAAATTAATTCACTGTTTTTCAAATTATTTTGTTATTTTTTTTCTTCTTTGATACTCCTGGTCACAGACTATGAGAATTATCTCCTGAAATTCCAATAATATACCAATGAACATTTTGTCTCTGACATACCTATTCCCATTACCCCCGTCACTGAATCAATCTACATCATTAAAGGTCTTTTCTTCTGTACTGTCCGCCCACCCTAGCAAGCATGACGTCCCTTGCCAAGGACTAATCCTGCCTTGCTTGCAACATGTCAAAAGTATGTCAGAGGAAGCTTCAGAATCCTTGCCTCCAAGGAACAGCCTGGTTTAACTCTCTCCAGGAGGAATTGGTGTGTTCTTCTTGCAGCCCATGGTATATTCAATACGCTTCTTCAGCACCACAGTTAAAAGGCATCAATTCTCCTTCTATCATCCCTAGTCATTGTCCAGATTTCTGATGCATAGCAAGTGATTTGCCTATATCAGGTGTACCTTAGTCTCCATACTGACACCATTGTTCTTCATTACTTTGGAGAGGTCTCTGACAGCATACTTTATTAATGCATTTTGTCTTTTCATTTCCTGATTTCTGATACCAAGGGTGTTGATTATAGAGCCAAGCAAACTGAAGCTTTTCACAATCTCAGTCTCTTCACCATCTATCATGATCCTGCCAATCAACCCAGTGGTGAGAATCTTTGTTTTCTTGATGTTGAGCTTCAAGAAGGCCGCAGTCCTTGACCTTCTGCAGTAAGTGCTTCAAATCCTCCTCAGTTTGAGCAAGCAGGGTTGTATCATCTCCTTAATACAAATTGTTAATGAGTCTACCTCCAATCCTGATATCACATTTCTCCTCCTACAGCTCAGCCTCTGAGATAATATGTTCCAGGTACAGATTGATAAGATACGGAGATAGGACACATCCTTTATGCACACCCTTCCCAATTTGGGCTATTCGGTGTTTCTTTGCTCTGTTCTGACGAATGTCCCCCTAATCCAAGTATAGGTTTCACATAAATACAAGCAAATGTCTTAGGGTTCACATTCTTCTCAGAGTCAGAAACAGCTTGTTGTGATTTACACAGTCAAATGCCTTTACATAGTCAATGAAACACACATAGATATTCCTCTGGTAACATAGAAGATAAAAAAAAAGCCTACCTCTGCAACAAATTAGGACTTAAAAACTTAGTCCTTGAATTATCATGAGTGTAGGTAGAATTAATCAAATACTTTTGTGTTACAAAACAAGTGCACCAACCACTTTCTGAGAGAAAGAGAAGTAATCTCTTCTCATTAAAATTTACTGTCTAAAAAATTGGTGGAGTGTTGCCTTGAGTTGGAATCTGCTTGATGGCAGTGCTGTTAAGTCAACTAAGACTCATACGTGACTCTTTGAACAATAGATCTGAACCTTATCCTATGTCATCCTCATTATTTTTACCACATTAGTCGTTATGACAGTTCCTCTCATTGAGGGTCTTCTCCACCTTTACTGAACCTCCACCTTTCTGGGCATGATGTCTTTCTCCAAGAAATGGCCTTTTCTAATAATATGCCCAAATTATGTGAGTCCCTCTAAGGAACATCCTGGCTGTACTTTCTCCGCAGCAAGGATGAACAATTTATTTTATTAGAGTCTAACGAAAACAGATGGGAGATTAAGTCTATTCTTTTCATTGCTGAGTGAATGCATCACATTTTTCCCTCTTATGCATGCTGAAAACTTGCAATATCTTCAATATAATTTATCATCTTTTAGAGGGAGCTCTGTTGACTTAATACTAAGAAATTGCTCTGCAATCTCAAAAGCACATGGTTCGAGTCCAGCAGCTGTTCCACAGAAGATGGACAATCTTCTCCTGTGTGATTCACTGCCTCTGAAAACCTGCCGGAGGGTCAGCTATGGGTTGGTTCTGACTAGATGATACAAAAATAAGAAATAAGAATACATTTTACAGTATCTTTTAAGAATCCATTATGCAGCAGTGAACACCGTATAGATATATGTTCATTTCTATTTTCTTTGTCTTATCTCTTCCACATGCTGTTTTTCTTTGAGTTTGTATTTTTTTGGAATTGTTTTTCTTTTTATCAACTATGTTATATTTTATTCATACTGATTCTAGCACTAGAATCTTTTGAAACTCATGAAGCAATTCTTTATACAGATACTTGTAAGGAAAAAAAAGTAAAAAAAAAGTCAGTTTTACTATACCGAGTTCTAAACCAAAAGAACTGAAAAGGACAATTGCCTTTATACATATCTAGAATGCATTTAAAAAACTCTGGCTGACTTGAAAAAAATATTAATTTTTCATCCTTCAACTAACTTTTAAGTGTTTATAAGTTGAAAAATTAATTAAGCCCAACTCATATCATATAACTATATATGCACAGTAAGCCTAGACATTTTCATTATTTAATTTTCATTTTATTTAATATAATCTTCAGTTTTATTGTGGTTTTTAGGTGTCATCAAGTTGAGTAAGACACACAGCAACTCGGTGAATAACGGATCTGAACCTTTTACTATGCTGAGTCCTCCTCATAATCTCTGACATATATTTGCTACACTGTGTCCATCCACCAAGTGAAGGGTATTCCTCTTCTTCATCTTCATTCCACCTTTCCGAGGTCCATCTCCAAGGAGTAGCCTTTTCTGGCAACATGCTCAAAGTATGTGAGATGAAATTTGATCATCTTTTCCTCCAAGGAACACTCTGATTTAACTTAATAGGCATATTTTCCCTTCAATTTAATTAATTTGTTAAAAATAATTGTACAAATATATAAGGATTTTTAAGTACAAAATATTTTGTACCTTATCCACAGTTCTTTCGTTTTATTAAGTAAGTTATAAACACAAACTCTTTCACTGTAAAGAGAGTGTGATCCACATCTCTTAAATTATTTTGGACAAGACCTTTGAGTTTCATTCTCACCAAGTAAATACCACTATATACTGAACTCGCTCAGGATTTCTTAAGCTCAAGTAACTGAAGAGGAAATTCAAGCCTCAAGTTGCAATACTTAAGAATGCTTTGGGAAGAATATTAAATGATCCAGGAGTCATTAAAAGAAGATGAATGGAGTATACAGAGTTTCTGTACCAAAATGAATTGACTGACACAGAAGAATTTCATAAAACAACATATGAGCAAGGGCCTGTGGTGATGAAGAAGGATGTTCAAGCTGTTCTGAAGAAATTGTCAAAAAACAAGGCCCCAGGAGTTGACAGCATGACAATTGATTTATTTTAAAAATACAGATGTTGTCCTGAACGCGTTCACCAAGTTGTGATATAAATCTGGAGAACAACCACCTGGCCAACTAACTGGAAGAAATAATTGTTTGTTCCCATTCCAAAGAAAGGTGACCCACCAGAGTGCAGAAATTACCAAACAATATCATTAATATCACATACAAGCAAGATTCTGCTGAAAATTATCCAAATACTACTGGAATAGCACATCAACACAGAACTGCCAGATGTGAAAGCTTGATTTAGAAGAAGCCATGACACTATATAGCTAATATTGGACGGATTTTGGTTGAAAGCAGAGAGTACCAGAGGAATGTCTGTGTCTCATTGACAATGCAAGAACATTTGACTGTGTATATTAAAACAAACTGCTGGTAACTCTAAGAAAAATGGGAATTTCAAAATATTTGATTGCACTTATGCAAAACCTATATTTGGACCAAGAGGCAATCATCAGAACAGAGCAAGGAAATACTGCCTGGTTCAAAATCGGGAAGGGTTTATGGTAAGGATTTGTCTTATCTCCATAACTTTATATATATATATACACACACACATACACACACATACATATATAGGTATATATGTGTATGTATGTGTGTATATGTATATGTATGTGTGTGCATGTATATATACACACACACACACACACACACACACACACACTCACACACACACACACATATATATGGAGCAGATCACGTGAGAGGCTGGGGTCTAAGAAGAGGAGTGTTGCAGCAAGATTGGAGAAAGAGTAATCAACAGCCTGTGTTATGCAGATGTCACAACCTTGCTTGCTAAAACTGAGGAGGACCTGAAGCCCTTCATGCACAAGGCCAAAGATGGCAGCCTTCAATATGGATTGAAGCTCAACATCAAGAAAACAAAGGTTTTTATAACTGGTCTGATTGGCAGCATCATGATGAATAGTAAAGAGACTGAGATTGTTAACAGCTTTAATTTATTTGGCTACATAATTAACACTCTTGGTACCTGCAGCCAGGAAATCAAAAGCCTAATTGCATTGGAGAACTCTTCTTTCAGAATCATCTCCAGAGTAATGAAGAACAACGATGTCAGTCTGAGACTAAAGTGTGCCTTATCCAGGCCACGGTCTTCATAATTATGTGTTTTGCATCAAAAATCTGGACAATGAATAGGGATGATTTAAAGAGAACTAATGCCTTTGAATTGTGGTGCTAGAGAAGAGTATTGGGTATAACATGGACCGCATAAAAAACAAACAGGTTTATCCTAGAGAAGGTGAAACCAGAATCCTAGAGAAGGTGAAACCAGGCTGCTCCTTGGAGACAAAGATTCTGCCTCTCTGTCTGAGATACTTTAGGCATGTTGCAAGGAGAGACCAGTCCTTGGAGAGAAACATTATGCTTACGAGGGTGGAGGGACAGTGAAAGAGAGGAAGACCCTGGATGAGATGTATTCAGTGACTGGGGTAATGGGGGTAGGTATGTCAGAGACAATAAGTTTGGCTCAGCCTAGAGTAGAATTCAGAGCTCATGTACATGGGTCACTATAAGTCACAAGAATCTTGATGGCACATAACAGTAGCAATGCTAACAACAACAGGAATCACAACAAGAATCTTAGGAGTTCACTGGTTTGGAAACTGTTTTAAAAGAAACTTCAACAAGTAATACTGCTACATCCTATTAGGATAACCCATTATTAATCTGTACCCTCTTTCAATAACAGGGTACTTACTGGGAGAAGGGAGACAAATATTAAAATCAGCAGACATCTATATTGTTGTTAAGTACTGTCAAGTTGTAGGCAACTAATAGTGAACCTCTGAACAAAAGACCTGAACACTTTTATAACTTTCATCATTTTTTCAAATGCATAGTACTTCAGAGACAAGCTCTACCAGAAGTTGATGCCACTCCTGTTTCCAAGCTTGTTTAATAAGGGGGCTCCATCCATGGGTAACCATTATCACATTTGACCAATCGGTGTCACAGTGTTTAGCATCACAGCAACCACACGTTATCTTTGTACAGCAAATGGACAGACCAGTGCTGTACTAGAACCAGAAAACAAATCTCTGTAGAATCCAACTGCTCCAGATGACTTCCCACCCTGTATTCCAGCCCCATACTGGTGACCAAATTCCTTTTTTAAATAGGAGACCAAATGAAATCAGGTTCTAATTTATTGAATCAGGAAATAGGTTGCGTGGTACAGCAGAAATATGTCTCTGTCTCTATCTCTGTCTCTGTATCTCTATCTATCTATCTACACTTGGAATTGATCTGTTAATTATATTACTTTGTAAATATTATTATTTTAGAGAGAATGAGAGACACCCAAGCGTTGAGGACTCTCCTTCATAGGTCCCCATGAGTCGCCCGCGGACTTAACAACAATAACATCAACATAGAGAGAGAGATCAGCTGGCCCAGAGGACAGAAGGCGATGCTACCAAGCCTAAGGTGGGTGACCTTTAATCCGCGGCCCTTGGGCCTGTCTTTCATTATTTTTGTTCAGACATTTCTCTAGGTTGTATAGCCCTGGTGTACAAGTTGCCGTACAGCATAACTTGTTGTTGCTGTGAGGCTGAACACTGTGACACTGATGTGTCAAATGAGTTAGTTAATGGTTACCCAATGTGGACAGAGAGTGGGGTGGAGCTCTCCAATTAAAACAAGCTTGGAAGGAGGAGTGGCTTTCACTTCCATCATAGTTTGCCTACGGAAAACCTATGCTATGAACCAGGAGAGAGGATGAAAGACACCCAAGCATTGAGGACTCTACTTCATAGGATCTCTATGAGTCGCCTGTGACTCAGCGGCACTTAACAACAACAACAACAAATATTATTTTAAAAGGGTTACTGAATTTATACAGGAAAAAACAAATTCTAATGTTAGAACCCACTTAGGTGAGATGACATGTTGCCACACCAATGGCATAATGAATGAGAGAAAAGTAATTACATGGAATTCTGGGTCTGTTTTTTTTTTTGCTAGGCTCATTATCTATATTTGTTTCTTAGAATGTTGAATTTCAGAAATACTCAACAAACTAGAAGACGCAACAGAAGCTGCTTTCACTTCACCATCACATCTTTGATCTGTTGCTTCTTATTGAGGCACTAGTACAATTTCAATGGGTAAAAAGATGATTCAATACCCAAAATAAACAACTCAAACCCCTCTATTGATAAGAAATATAAAATTTGTTAAGTATGTTAAAGATATTTAAAATTTTAGAATCAAAAGGTGTTAACAGATTTTGACTATTTTAGCAATTAATATCATTAATGTTGTTGAAAGGAGTTTTAATTGTTCTAGTAGTAAAACACAAAAAGCAATGTGTTCTGACAATGTGATATATAGTTAAACATCCTGAAATTTCTCCCAAGAACTGGAAAGCATTTCCCAGTTCCCAGGTCCATTATGTATTAAGTCATTATGAGTAAGAAATAAAATAAAAAGTAGGTAACAGCAACAAATCAGGTATTACACTCCACCTCCTCCACTTTTTCATGAAAGTAAAAAAAAAATGAAACAATAATCAACACTAGTGATTCACATATTTTTTATAATGGGTAATTAGTTGCCCTCTAGTAAAATAATTCTCAAAAACTTGTCCTCATATATGAAAAATATATATTAAATAACAATGGTATTTAATAGGAAAGCAAAATCTTACATTTATAACCATATTTATTCTTTTTTAAATCACAATTTTTGACATGATTCTTTATTCATACTGTGTTTTATAAACGCATTCTAATGTACCATATTTCATAAAATCAATCACCATTGGCCCTTTTCCATCATTACCTTTTCATTCTCTCCAGATTATGCATTTCTAGCCATATTCTCTTCATAGGCTAAGCCTTTTAAGCTTGATTCCACTTTGTCTCTTATGAACTTTATAATATGGAGCTTTACTACCAGGTTTTTTAACCACCTTGAGTTGATTTTCGTGTATAGTGTGAGTATGGATCCTGTTTCTCTTTCTGCAGGTAGCTGTCCAGTTTTGCCAGCACCATTTGTTGAAGAGGTTGCCATTTCTTCATTTGATAGATTTTATTTATTTGTCAAACACTGCATGGTTCAAAATTGGGAAGGTTTGTATGGCAGAGATGTGTTCTATCTCCATACCTTTTCAACCTATAAACAGAACAGATTATCCTGGATGTGGGGCTGTATGAGAAAAAGTGTGGCATCAGGTTGGAGGAAGATTCATTAAAATCTGCATTATACATGATGACACAACCCTGCTTGCTAAAACTGAGGAGGACCTGAAGTACTTGCTGCAGAATGTCGAGGACTACAGCCTTCAATATTGATTAAGGCTCAATATCAAGAAGACAAAAAATCTCACCACTGGGCTAGATGACATCATCAGGATGGATGGTGAAGGGATTGAGATTGTTAACAGTTTTCGTTTGCTTGGCTCCACAATCAACACTCTTGGTACCAGTTTCCAGGAAATTAAAGTATGTATTGCAATGGGAAAGTCTATTGTTAGGAACCTCTTCAAAGTACTGAAGAGCAAGGATGTCACTCTGGAGACTAAGAGAGTTGGATAATGACCAGGGATGATAGAAGGAGAATTGGTGTCTTTGAGCTGTGGTGTTAGAGAAGAGTGTTGAACATACCAAGGACTGCTAAGAAAACAAACAGGTTCATCCTGGAGAGGATTAGACCAGGGTGCTCCTTGGAGGCAAGGATGTTGAAGCTTCATCTGACATACTTTGAACATATTGCAAAGAAGGAACAGTCCTTGGAGAAGGACATCATGCTTGAGTGGTTGGAGGGATAGCACACGAGAGGAAGACAATCTCTGAGGTAGATTGATTGATTCAGTGACTGGGGTAATGGGGGCAGGTGTTTCGGAGACAGTGAGATTGGAAAACGATAGAGCAGGTTTTAGGGCTGTTGTGCATAGGGTCTCTATGAGTCACAGGCAACTCGATGGCACAAACAACAATAAAAATATATAGCTGAGTCTATTTTTGGATTCTCAGTTCTATTCCATTGGTCTATGTGCCCATCATTGTACCAATACAGCATAGTATTGGCACAATATATTGAAGTCAGGGAGTGCTATGCCTCACACTTACTTTTTATTTTTTCAGAAGTTCTTTACTTATTCATGGTCTTTTTCCTCTCCAAATAAATTTGACTATTTCCCTTTTGATCACATTGAACAATGAATTTGGTATCTGTATTGAGATTCTGTGAATGGAGTGGTGGGAATGAATGTATTTGACACGGCGAGGTTGGCACAGGATAGAATGGCATTTAGGACTCTGGTGCATAGGGTCGTTATGAGTCCCAAGCAACTTCATAGAGCATAACAACAACAATTGAGATTGTGTTAAACATGTAGATTGTTTTTGGTAGGATTGCCATTTTTACAATATTGAGTCTTTCTGTCCATGCAAAGGGTGCTTTTCCCCCCCATTTATTTAGGTCTTTTATCTTGCAGAAATGTTTGTAATTTACTCTGTATAGGTCTTTTTACTAATTAGGTTCACTTCCAAGTATCTCAATTTGTGGATGGCTGTAATAAGTGATAGTAATTGCTTCCTTAGGTTTCTTCTTTATGTTGGTTTTCTTAGGTTTCTTCTTTGGGGTACCTTTGTTATTTTAGAGGAATCTCACTGCTTTCTTCTTTCATGCTGATATTGTTTCCTGCAAACCTTGTAAACTGGTCTACTAGCTCTAACAGTCTTTTTGTTGATGTTGTGGGGTTTTATTTGTACACTAACATATCATCAGTATATAGTGATAGTTTAACCATCTCTCTGCCCATCTGGATGCTTTTTATTTCCTTCTCTTGTTGCACTGCCCTAGCTAGTACTTCCAATGCAATATTTAATAGAAGTAGTGACAATGGAATCCCAGAAAACTTGATCGTGCTAATCAGAACAAAGCAAAGAAACACTGCAT
>NW_006399869.1:7754314-7755802 GCF_000299155.1 Elephantulus edwardii | reverse complement strand
CAACAACAACAACCTGCTTATATGATATTTCCTGAAATTTACCAATGACAATCAGTTCTTTCTTGTACAGTGAGTGATTCTGTGTACTTTCCATCTTGATGTTTTTGGGGTCATTCAATATATTATGCATAGTATCTTTCACTATTGTGTCCCAAACCTTAAATTAATTTTTGTTCTTTCAGCTTGACTTATGCAGAAAGAGTTGTTCCCTTGTTATACTTCAATTTCAGCTCTCTGCACATTGCATTATAATACTTTGTTTTGTCCTCCCATGCTGAAATCTTCTGTTCAGTTCTTTTATTTCTACATGTTTTCCTTACTGGGGAGTAATGATGTCAGTTTGAGTACTAAGTGGATTTGATTCAGGCCATAATCTTTCTCTTCACTTGCTATGCATCTGACAACAGTGAATAAGGATGGCAGAAGAAAAATTGATACCTCTGAGCTGTGGTGTTGGAAGAGAGCACTGATCATCCCAAAGATGTCCAAAAGAATAAACAAATATATCTTGGAAAGGGTACAGTTGGAGTGCTCTTTGGAGGCACTAATTATGAAGCTTTTCCTAATAACTTCAGAAATGTTGCTTGCAGGGGCTGTTTCTTAAGGAAAGACATGATTCTAGCAAGGGTGGGAGGTTGGTGAAGGAGAAGAAGACCTTTGACCAAGTGGATTGATGTGGCAACTGCTGTAATGGGCTTTTGTGTGTCAGGAAGTGCGGGGATGGCACAGGATAAAACAGGGTTCAGATTGTTTGTTCATAGGTTTGCTATGGGCCGTACTAGACTCAAGGACACCTAACAACAACTATTTCCCTACTCCATTTTGATGACTGCTTCCTGGCTCAAGCATAGTTTTCACAGGATCACAACCATGTGTTCTGGGATTTTCATTCTTCTAAAGGTTGGCATCGCTATTATTATAGCTCATTCTGGAAATGGCCATGTTTATAGAATTTAAAACCAAATAAACTGGATTATAGGACTACATGAAACATTATTTATACTACATGAGGAGTATAAAGTGACTGGTTACCACTGACAAATAATGTATCAGGACAGTAATAAAACAGACCTTAATTGAGTATTATCTTCTCCATCATGATGGATAAAAAATTGAAACTGTCAACAACTTTATCTTACTTGGATCTACAATTAACACCCTTAATACTAACATTCAGGAAATCAGAAGATGTATAAAATTGGCACTTAGGGACCTCTCCAAATCATTGAGGAGTAATGATGTCAGTTTAAGGACTATGGTGTGTCTGATCCAGGCCATAGACTTTCAGACCACTTACTATGCATCTGAGAACTGGACAGTGAACAAGGAAATCAGAATAAGAATTCATACCTTTGAGTTGTCGTGTTGGGGAAGAGCATTGATCATTCTATGGACAGCCAAAAGAACAAACAAAGATGTCTTGGAAAAGATGCAGCTAGAACACTCTTTGGAGGCAAGAATGATGAAGCTTCACTTCACATATTTCTG
>NW_006399869.1:7722332-7754214 GCF_000299155.1 Elephantulus edwardii | reverse complement strand
GCATCTGAGAACTGGACAGTGAACAAGGAAATCAGAATAAGAATTCATACCTTTGAGTTGTCGTGTTGGGGAAGAGCACTGATCATTCTATGGACAGCCAAAAGAACAAACAAAGATGTCTTGGAAAAGATGCAGCTAGAACACTCTTTGGAGGCAAGAATGATGAAGCTTCACTTCACATATTTCTGACATATTGTTAGGATGGGTTATTCCTTGGAGAGAGTCATGATGCCAACAAGGGTGGAAATTTGGCAAAGAAGAGGAAGACCCTCGACCAGGTGGATTGCTGCAATGGACTCTCGTATGTCAGGAAGTGTGAGCATGGCATAGAAAGGGATAGGGTTCAGATCTGTTGTCCATAAGATTGCCATGAGTTATACTCAACTTGATGACACCTGAGAACAATTGAGTAGAAAAAAATGTGTAACAGAACTGACATTCTTAAAAAAGTCAGATTTTTGAACGAAGTGATTGTAGAAATGCACACAACCCAAAAACTTTTTTTAGATATAGCAAAATTGAAAGATTTTTATTAGCCATGTGTCATGTAACCATATGCTTACAAAATTAAAACTCTATGATAATTTCTTTACTGTACTTTTTGCTTTAAGTATATTATTGCAGTCATTGCATTAAACCATCTAACTGTGTAACTTCCTTTTTTTAAAAATCTCTACTATACCTGAAATGATATCCTTCTCAAGGAGTTGATACTTTCCGATAACATATTCAAAGCATATATCATGAAGTTTCCCAATTTGCCATTTATGTATCATTCTAGTTGTACTTCTTCTTTTTCCTTGGGTGGAGGGCATCATTGTGATTATTTTTTCTTCATTATTTTTTTAAAGTTTACATTATTTTATTTACAAATTTTGAATATATTATTTTAGAGAACAGATTCTTTCACTTTTCCTCACCCCCCCCATCATATTATACAGCCCCATGATTAATCCCTACCTCCCCCTGAACTTCCTTATCCCTCTGCTTCCATGCTATCTCACCCAACTAGGTTCCTTATATTCATTCTACAATAGTAGTTTTTTACAATATTTATCATTGTGGGACTGAGTTAGTTCCCTTGCTTAATGCCTTCCAGTCCCTCCCAAGTTAAGTAATAATTTACAAAATTGTGCTCCTGCATGCTTCTTCTAAAACATTTTTCTCTCTTATGACATATTATGTTCTGTTAGATAAAATTTTAAAAGCATCAATTATTTTTTGGTGTTTCTATTTATTGTCAAATTTTGCCTACATATGAGACAATTGAAAAATGCCATGATATGAGTTAGGTACTCTTTAACCTGTTAAGGATGTTTGCAGATAATTTCCTTTATATCACTTGATTTCTTGACACCTACTTCTATACACGATTATGAAATGAAATCCTTCCCAATGGTAGTCTTGCACTGTTTATTGTGATGTGCCTTCAAGGTCCAGTTGTGATTTTTTTTTCCTTTATGTTCAAGAGTAAACCATAATGAAAACTACTGTCTTTGATTTTCATTAATAAGTGATTCAAGACTACTTTTAGTAAACAAGGTTATGTCGCTTGCTTATTGGAATATGGACAAGGAATCATCTACTAATACTGATATTATGTTCTTATTCTCAGATTATTATTCAGCAAACTGACTAGAAGAGATTCATATGTATCCAGTTGAATATGGCAATATCATTAATACGCACGTGCAAGCAAAACCTTGTTAGAAATCATTCAAAGATAGCTAGAATAGTACATAGAGAACTGATAGCCATTCAAGCTGGATTTAAAAGGGGCTATGACAACAGGGGCATTGTTACTGATATCAGATAATCCTGTATGTTAGTACAGAAATACGTGAATAATGTTTATTTGTGCTTTATTGATTATGCAAAGGAATATGACTGTAAGGACCATAATGATAACACTGGGAAGAATGAGTATCCCAGACCACTTAATTATGCTTATGTATAACCTATATCTATACCAAAAAGCTGTTGTCTGAACAAAACAAGGAGACACTGCATGGTTTAAAATCAGGAAGAATTTGTGTCAGGGTTTTATCCTTTCTCCATATTTATTCAATTTTTATGCTGAGCAGATCATTAAGAACTTGGGCTTTGTGACAAGAATGTGACATTAGCATCAGAGGACCACTCACCAATAGCCTATGCTATACGATGGCACAACCATCCTTGCTGGACAATAATAGGGCTTTAAATGCTTGCTTCAGAAGACCTAATACTAAAGCCTTCTATATGGATTACATCTCAACATGAAGAAGACAAAAATCTTCTCTACTAAGCAACATTATGATAGATGGAGAAAAGATTAAAATGTCAATATCATCTTACTTGAATTCACAGTTGATACATTTCGTACCAGCAGTCAGGAAATCAGAAGACATATTGCATTACGCGTTTCCACTGTCAGTGACTTCTTCAAAGTACTGAAGAGTATTGATACTAATTTGAAAACTAAGGTGCACCTGACTCAGGCCACAGTCTTTTCAATCATTTGCTATGGCACATACTACATTCTGATTTTTAAAAAACCTTTATGGCTTAGCATAGTTTGTTGTTAATGAATGCTTTTTTATTTTTAATGCCTCATTGTTCTCATACAATCCAAGTTTACAAATTATTTGCTCAATATACACCGTGAACAGTTATGGGAAAATAATATCATTATTTGTCACATCTTTCCTGCTTTTAAAGGATGCAGTATTCTCTTCTATCTAGACAAATGTCTTGTCTTCTTATAGAAAAAATTAAGTGTTCTGGGATTTCCATTCTGTGCAATGTTTTCGTGTGTGTGTGTGTGTGTGTGTGTGTGAGAGAGAGAGAGAGAGAGAGAGAGAGAGAGAGAGAGAGAGAGAGAGAGATCCAGTTTGATGGCTTTTCAGAGTAAATAGTAAGATACTAAGATGCAATCCCAAACTAGCTGCTCTGCTGGAGAAGAATGGACAATTTCCTTACATGCAATGAACTGTCTTTGAAAACCTACTAGAAAGAGGGTCAGCTATGAGTTGGTTCCAAATCAATGACACCCAACCCCCCCAAAAAATCTTTCTAGTATTATCTGCTTTAATCAAGAACCACTTGTCATCAGTTCACTCATTCCGTGATGTCTGTGAAACTCACTTGAATTTCTAGCATTTCATTGTTGTTGTAGTTGTTGTTGTTGTAATGTGCCATCAAGTTGCTTGCAACTCATAGCAACCCTATTTACAAGAGCCCTAAGCTCCATTCTGTCCTGTGCCAATCTCGCACTCTCAAACATACTCATTTCCATCATGCCAAATATTATAAGTTATAATTGGTAGGTGACCTTGGGGTAATAATACATGTATTGCTAAAATAACTAGATGCATAACACAGAGAAGATAGTTATAAAATATGATAGGCGATGGATAGATTTATAAATAGATGATAGATATCATGATCACTCTGATCCACTGTGACTCAAGAACAAAAAAAAATATGAAATGTTGCTTGATCCTCTGTAATCTTCATCATTAATGTATTTGAATTCATTGCTACTACTACTATATTAAGTGCAACTATTAAGTTATCTTGTATTTATTGATCTTAAACTTCACCAAATTTAATGTCTTCCTCTAATTATTTCTTTTTCGATTAATAAATCCAGAGTTGAAAAATTTACTACTGTAATTCATAAAATTCTTGCTGAGAAATTTTTGGAAGTAGGTGAACAGGTCTTCCTAGGTTGTTTAGTCCAGAAAGACTCCAGCTTGGCTTTTGAATACAGGTGTGTGGCTCCTAAATTTATAGCAACACATTGGTCACTGAAATCTGACTCACTGAGAAATAGAGGGAATAAAAAATGCATTTTCAATATTGTTTGTTGTTGTTGTTGTTGTGTGCCATCAAGTCTCTTATGACTCATAATGATGCTATGTACAGGAGCCCTAAATCCTGCTCTATCCTGTGCCAACCTCATTGTCTCTGACACACCTACTCCCACCACTCCAAGCACTGAATCGGTCCATCTCATCAAGGGTCTTCCTCTCCTGTGCTGTCTCTCCACTCTCCCAAACATGATGTCCTTCTTCAAGGACTGGTCCCTCCTTGCAACATGCCCAAAGTATATCAGCCGAAGATTCAGACTCCAAGGAGCAGCCTGGCTTTACCCTTTCCAGGACAAACTTGTTTGTTCTCCTCTCCTAGCAGTCCATTGTATATTCAACACTCTTCTCCAACACCACAGCTCAAAGACATCAATTCTCTTTCTATCATCCCTAGTCACTGTCATGCTTGACTTGATGGCCATCATCATCAAATCAACGACAACAACAACAACACAATACTTCCTTGCTCTGTTCACACAACAAGATCTTGGTCTAGGTCTAAGTTTCTCATGAGTGCAACTAAATATTGTGTGATTTCAATTCTTTTAAATGTTAACCATAATTTGCTATGATCCACCAAGTCAAATACCTTTACATCATCAATAAAGTACAAACAGACATTCTGGCTTTCAGCCTGGAGCCATCTGACATCACCAATGATATTCCTGGTGCCACAGCCACTCCTAAATTGAGCTAGAACATATGGTAGTTCTCTGTATATTTACCGTTCTAGCCATTTTTGAGTGGTCTTTAGCCACATTTTTCTTATATATCATATTAAATTATATTATTCGATAATTCCCACATTCTGTTGGATTACCTTTCTTGTCCCAACATAGATCTTGATTGGGAGCAAATATGAATCTCTTCCAGTCAGTTGGCTAGGCAGCTGTTGTTCATATTTCCTGGTATACACTGGTGACTGCATCAGGGCTTCATCTGTTAATTAAAACAGGTCATTTGGTACTCCCATCAATTCCTTGGGCCTTATTTATTTTGTGAATGTTTTTAGTATAGCTTAAACTTCTTTTATTATCATTGGATCTTGACTATATAATACTTCCTAAAATATTTCCGTGTTGGTCAATTATTTTTATTAGAATTGTGTGTATTCCCTCCATCTTCTTTTGATACTTCCTGAGTCATTCAGGATTTTGCCCATCGCATCTCTAAATACCAAAACTCAGGGCTTGGATTTGTTTTTCAACTATTTCAGTTTGAGTAATATCAAGTTATTTTTTTCCCTTTTGTATTTTCCAATTCCAGCTCTCTGCACATTCTACTATAATATGATGCTTGATCTTCATAGCCTACCTTTTGAAATCTTCTGTTCATTCTCTTTTTTGTTGTTGATGTTGCTTAATAATCGTTCCCCTCCCCCCTTTTTTCAGCATCTATTCCTTTGTTTTGGTTTCTCAATGTTAAGTGTAATTTTCAGGGTCTATTTTGATGTTCATTTCAGATTTTTCTTTATCCTCTCTCTTTGCAGTGAACTTTTTGCTCTCTACACAGGTTATACCCTTGATACTATCCCACAACTCATATGTTTTTTAATATTTGGTGTTCAATGCTTGAGCCTGTCTCTTAATATAGTTTTTAAATTCAAGTGGAATAGAATACATGTTATGGTTCACATGGACTTGTTTAATTTTATTCGACCACAATTTGACCTTGACTATGAATAATTGATTATTCCACAATAATCAACTGGCCTTGTTTTGACTGCTGATTTTGAGGTTCTCTTATTCCTTCCACAGATATAGTCAATTAGATCCCTATGTGGTCCATTTGGTAAGTAAATGTGTAAAGTTTCTTTTTTAAAACTCTTTGACATGAATAAACCGTTGGTAATAAAAAAAAAATAGATCCCTCTATTTACAGCTTAAAATATTTCATCAAGTCTGTACTTTCTAATTACCCTTCCTTCTTCAATTGTGTCCAACTTTACATTCCAGTCACCAGTTAAAATATAGTTTAAAAAGAAAAAATCTTCACTTTCCTTCTCTTTGGCTTTAACTTTTGGTGTGTATATTTGAATAAAAGTCATATTAACAGGACATTCTTTTATTTGTTTAGATTATATCACTTGTAACATTTTATTGGAAGCAGGAGTGCCACCCACTTCCATAAATAGCAATAGCTTGCCTCCAGAAACCCTATAAACCTGGAGAGAGGATGAAAGTCACTAAACTGTTGATTGACTTCAGTCTGTCTCTACCTCTAATACTGTAACTCTCCATGTCCTGTATTGTTCATAGGTTTTACAGAGCCTACTATTTAAGAAGTCAATGGCCAATCCTAGTCTATCTTAGTCTGGAATCTCAACTAAAATCTTTCCACCATCAGTGACCCTTCTGGCATGACACACCAATGACACAGCTTTCAGCATCACAGCAACCCACAAATTACCCCTGTACAAAAACTCACATATAAGTGCTGTAACTTATAAGAATATTGACAAACATGTGATAACAAGGATACTTAAATTACAAAATCATCAGTAATATTCAGGTCAGTTTCCAATACAATAACTATACAATAAACTGACAGATGAGTCTCACAGTTTAGAAGGCTCCAAGTCTAAATTCCAGGTGCCATTTCAAGGGGAAGGTTTTCTTTCTGGCAATTCTGGAGGAAGATCCTTATATCTGAGCTTCTGCTTCTGGAATAACTACATGTGGCTTATTGTGCTTCTCAAAGAGCAAATTAGACATACACAAATCATGGTGAGGTCAGTGGTGGGGGTGGCAGAATGGGGCCCTATATGGGGGCTGGAACTTTCCAGCTAAGGCACAAGGCTGGCGTAGTAACATAATGTCCAACGTGAAGATGATGTCTCGGCTAGATCTCCAGTATAGTTGTTCCACATTTGGGTCAAGAGCTGCTATCTTCTATTGCTTATTACTGCTTGCTCTACCTTGAAGTCTTGAGAAAAGCCTGGCTGATATTGAAGTGAAGATAGACAATATAGACTGAAGTATTTGACATATTATGCTGGAAAGATGTCAGAAGGAACAAATTATTTACCTGCATTTGATATATAATTGGAAATTTTGACACTAGAATAATGTATTTTCATTTCATTATCTATTAATTTTCCTTAAATATTTCTTTAACTACTCCTTTCCAGGAAAACAAACAGATTTATCTTGGAGAGGATTAAACCAAGCTACTCCTTGGAGGCAAGGATTCTGGGGCTTCGTCTGACATACTTTGGACATGTTGCCAGGAGGGACGGGTCCTTGGAGAGGGACATCATGCTTGGGAGGGTTGAGGGACAGCGCAGGAGGGGAAGACCCTCTTTGAGATGGATTGATTCGGTGACTGGGGTAATTGGGATGGGTGTGTCAGAGGCGGTGCGATTGGCGCAGGATAGAGCAGGGTTTAGGGCTGTTGTGCATAGGGTCGCTATGAGTCGGAAACGACTCGACGGCACATAACAACAACAATAACTACTTTCCATTAGTATCTTCATTCTCAAACTCATGACTGATTATATGAATATTTCAAGATTCTCTAGCAATATTTCATATTTTATGTAGTCAATAAGTGTTCACTGAAAAAAGTAAATGGATGAGAAGGAAATTATTCAGTTTGTAAGTAATAAACACAATAATTAACAATAAAAGAAATTTAAAAATTATTCAAATTATAAAAACTCTTGATCAAGGTAAAGAGGCATACTAAAAAAGCACATTTGAAAGGTCAAAATAAAGCGAGTGGTTTTAGAAATAAGGTCACTCAACCACAGTAACGCGGTATGATGTAAAACATTTCTTTCAAAAATAATTTATTTTGGATGTTTTTGAATTTTAAAAAAATGTGTATCAAAGTGTACATACAAAAGCGAGCTTTGGTAGCCAGATGGCCAGAAGGTGCACTGTAACCTGAGGGCAAAATTTATGTTTACAGATTGTATAATACTTTGATAGTTAATGAAGAGATCTGATCTTTATGCTCTGCTTTCTTTGTGGCTAAATCTTTAGTTGAAGGTATGCAAGTCAGCCAATATATCATAATAATAGCAGAAACTAATATATAGGATTACCTATCAATATGACTAAGCACTAGAAAAAATAGTTTACTGCAAAATTAGAATGGGATTTATATCAAATTCTAAATGTAACTATTACTTACAGAATTTTTTTAGTAGTTCTGATAATTTTTTTCCATAATGGCTATTGCTGTTGTTGTCATGTGCCATTCAGTCATATGACCCATGGCAACCTTACATACAGCAGATCTGAAGCTCGCCCTGTCTGGAGCCAGTCACACTGACTCCAACATAACAATCGCCACTGCCCCAGTTACTGTATTAGTCCATTTCATGTGAATCTTCCTTTCCTGCACTGTCCCTCCACCCTTCTGAACATGATGTCCTTCTCCAAGGACCGGTCCCTCCTGTACATGTAGCCAAAGTATTGTGAAATGGAGCTTCAAAATCTTAACCTCTTAGAAGAAACTTGGTTTCACCCTCTCTAACACAGATTTACTTGTTTTCTTGGTGGTCCATGGTATGTTCAAGACTCTTCTCCAGCACCACAAATCAAAGGCATTGATTCTTCTTTTATTATCTTTAGTCATTGTCCAGCTATCTTATGTATAGAGGGTAATTACAAAGACCATGGCCTGGATAGTTGCACTTTGGTCTCTAGACTGACATCACTGTTTCTTAGAACTCTGGAGAGGTCCCTGACAACAGATTTTTCCAATGCAATTTGTCTTTTGATTTCTGGATTGCTAGTGTCAAGTGTGTTGATTATGGAGAAGAACAAGCTGCAATTGTTAATGAAGATATGGAGACAAGATTCATCCCTAACACACTCTTTTCCTGATTTTGAATCACATTGTATTTCCTTGCTCTGTTCTGAAGACTGCTTCCTGGTCCAAGTATATATAAGATTATATTACAGCCAATATTTTAAGTTGTGCACTTAGATCTGATACACGTTATTTTCCACTATATTTTTCATTATGAAATTTAAGCATATTTATTTTAGTAACCTTTACTAATAGTAATGAAACATATCCAGAATTTAAGTAGGCAGCAAGAAACTTTAATCTTTATGCTTTTTTTGTTTAGAACAATACCTATATTTTATAGTATAGGAATCCAGAATCTTCTCAAATTTATAGAGAAATACAGCTTTTATACTATTAGCAAACTTACAATTTACATAGCCATTTTTTAGTAACAACCTATATTTCTTTATAACTGCAAATGTACTATCAGTTATTATCATTGGTAAGAAAGTACAGGTATTTTGATGAAAATAAGTTAATATGCTTTCTTATAAGAAATCATTTACACAGAAATAGTTGAATAACAATTGACATATTTCAACAAACAGATTCTAACCTGGATGTGCTCATCAGGTTTTGTCAAGAAATCTGAAGGAAAACTACCTGGCTAACTGACTCGAAGAAATCTATATTCTCATTTAAAAAAAAAGTGACCTGATAGAGTGTGGAAATTATTGCACAATATGACCCACGAACTAAATCCTGCTGAAGATTATCCAAAAAACTGGAGTAGCACATTGACAGAGATACAAGTTGGGTTTAGCAGAGGCTATGAAACTAGAGACATTACTGAAATTGTCAGATGGATCTTGGCAGAAAGCAAAGAATACCAGAGGAATGCCGATCTGTTTTTCTTTGATCATGCAAAGGTATTCGACAGTGTGGAACACAACAAATTGTGGCGAATCTTACTGGTAAGTATATTTGTTTTCTCCTGGGCACAAGAGCCTATTATTTGGTTCTAAAACCTTCTGAGGTCCCAACTCTTCTCACTATTTTTTAGTTGTTGGAATTGATGGAAAACCTCATAAGCAGTTCCTTACTTCACCTCTGCCTTGCATGCAGACTTCCAAGTTGTAAAACAACTCAGTTGTAGATGGAATTTGGTCCAGGACTTAAGAACAATAAATGACATAGTTGAGCCTCTACATCTTGTGGTTCCTAACCTTTATACTATAATAGAAAAAGTGCTAGTCAATAGGCCTTTTATTGTAAGAACTACCTTCCCTCTGTAACTTGATTTGTGCCACTATTAGATCCTCTATTTGGAATATTAATGCTTTTTAATTTTTGACTCATGTACTTTTAACTTGTTAGTTAAATTTGTGTCTTCTAGGCTGCAACACTTCCATGATTCATCTTCAAGGATATGAACATGTACGGCTAAGCAAAATTGGTAACAGTGCATCTCAATTCCAAAATCAATCTCCATAATAGTCTATGTGTTTCCTACTGCCAAAGGGACCCTTTAGAATAGTGAGAGAAGATCTTCACACTGAAACCCACGGTGTCCCTTTTCAGCAGGAAGTAGCTAAGAGAATACGCCATCCCCTTTTCCTTATGAATCAGGGTGAAGTCTCTCTCGGGGAGGAGTGATAGGGACTGGCAAAGGACACTCTGACAAAGGATTTAATCAGTACTGGCTTTGACAAGCACTGTGGCAAATGGACAATTAAAACAGACTTTCAAGCGGGGGGAACAACAAACTGGGGAGCAGAGTAGAGAAAATAGTGCAACAATGAATGAATGAAACCCCCCCAAAAAAATACTGCACTTACTGATCTGAGAGAAACTAGTGGAAAACCCAATACTGTGTTCTTCTGACACACTCCAAGCCTTAGGTTGAACTGAATTTATCTTTTAGGAATCACTTCTTACCCAAACAATAGACAGGGCTTTATACTGAACCGTAACACCAAAGAGATGCACACTCCTTAGAATAATCAACCATGGGGACCAAAAAGGCAGCGTCTTGCCCCAATTCCAGAAAAAGTTCAGAAGGCGTGAAGGGACAGAAAGAAAGACAAATGGAAAGAAAAAACACAGGGAGAACGTGATCATTGTGGGTATTGCAATCAGTATCACAAAATAAAATATGTACAAATTGTTAAGTAGAGTGTGTAAATCTGTATAAAAGGGTTCAGATGTATAAATTAGTAGAGAGTATAAATGCATATAAATTGTTCAAAGTTGCTTTGCAAACTTATATCCAAACCACAATAAAAGGGTTTTTTCATCCTAAAAAAAAATGGCAATCTCAGAACACTGAGTTGTCCTCATGCAAAACCTATATAGTTGGACCAGCAAGCAGTCCTCAGAACAGAGTAAGGGAAAACTGCATGGTTCAAATCCAGGAAGAGTTTATCAGGAATGTATCCTGTTTTCATACATTTTCCAATCTATATGCAGAACACATCATTCAGAAGGCTGGACTTTATTAGGAGGAATGTTGCATAAAGATTGGAGGAAGCTTCATCAACAACCTACCTTATGCAGATGACACAACCCTGCTTGCTGAAACTGAAGAAGATCTGAAGTGTTGATTCAGAAGGTCAAGGACTGAAGTCTTCAATATGAATTGAAGTTCAACATCAAGAAAACAAAGACTCTTACCACTGGGCCAATTGTCATCACCATGCAATTTGGAGAAGAGAATGAGGTTGTTAACAATTGTAGCTTGCTCTTCTCCACAATCAATACTTTTGACAACATATGTCAAGAAATCAGAAGATGAATCACACTGGAAAAATCTGCTGTCAAGGACCTCTCCAAAGTACTGAGAAGCAACAATGTCAATCTAAATATATCCTAATTGTGGCCATGGTCTTCGCAATTATTTCTTATGCATCAGAGAGCTGGACAATGACTAAGCATGACAATAGAAGAAATGATGCCTTCAATTTGTGATGCTTAAGAAGAGTACTGAACATACTATAAACTGACAAGAAAACAAGTAAATGTGTCTTGGAGAGGGTGAAACCAAGTTTCTCCTTGGAAGCTAGGACTTTGAAACTCCATCTCACATATTTTGGTTGCATGGCCAGGAGGGACAAGTCATTTGAGAAGAATATCACATTTGGAAGGATGGAGAGAAGCACAGGTGAAGACTCCGGATGAGATGGATTGATACAGTAACTGGGGCAATGAAAGTATTTAACTTGTAGTCAGTGAGACTATCTCAGAATAGAGCAGGCTTCAGAGCTGTTGTATATAGGATTGCTATGAGTTTCAGGTGACTTGAGAGTAGATAATAACAATGATATATTGTTGTTTTGTACCATAGAGTCAGAAGCGACACATAGATAACCAGTGAGTTTTCAGATTCAGTTAATCTGACAGGAAGAAATTGCCCATCTTTATCCTGTGGAGCAACTTATGAACTGGAACTCTGTGCTTTCAGGATTTCAGGGCAGCTTCTTTGTTCCTAGACCAACAGAGCGCCTCGATATATGTATGTTTATAATCAGTAAAATCAATGCAATTAGTCAAGATAGTTAACATTATAGACAATGCCGGTAAAGCTGTTATCCTGTTGCTGACACATAGAATAATGGATATTATCATAAATTGATTCTTTGGTCTCTTTGGAAGTGAACTTTTTATAAATATGAAATATATTTAAATATTTAAAACTTCCTTTTTTGGTCATAAGCTGGGGACTGTTTGGCTGTTTTTTTGTTTTTGTTTTTGTTTTTTTGTTTTGTTTTAATTTACGATCAGATATGAGCTGGTGGCATCTGTTGGATTTAGCTAATAATGAGCGGTGGTCTGGAAGACTCTTGATTTTGGGTCAAAGAGGACCTGGTGGGCAGGCCTTGTATTTAAATGTCAGTTGGGCCCTTGGGCAGGGTATTAATTCTATTTGGTATGGACATTCTTATAAGTGGTACAGCACTGGTTTGCCGATTTGCTGTACTGAAGTAACTTAAGGTTGCTGTGATGCTGAGCACTGTGCCACTGGTGTGTCAAACACCATAACGGTTACCCATTGTGGCCAGCGTTTGGTGGAGCTCCGAAATTGATTCAGGTTTGGAAGCAGATGTGGCATCCACTTTCTAAACTGCTTGCCTCTGGAAACTCTATGAACATAGAGAAACAATGATAGTTATAGAACAGGGTCCAGGTCTTTTTTTCATAAGGTTGTTATGAGTTGTGCCCAAAATGACGACACCTAACAAGAGCAACAACAAAGCATGCAAGGTGCAGAGTAGTATGCTCTGTCATGCTGTGAAACATGCAAGCTAGATGAATTTATTCAATGTATTTTACCAAAGAATACAGGAAGACAAGATAATTTTAAAGATGTTACTGTGAACCATAGAGTCAGAACTGACCCATAGTTGACTCTCCAATGGGTTTTCAGAGGCAGTTAATCACCAGGGAGGACATTGCCCATCCTTCTCCACCTGAGCAACACGTGTATTTAAAGGAGAAGAAAATCTATATAATGAATACAGAGAACATCTACTTTTATCAAGTAGTAGGATAAAATGAAAACCTGAATATGTGGCACTCGAAAACCAAGGTACTTGATTTATAGGTTTTAGAAAAGCAGAATAAAATTTATTAAGTGGTTAAATAAAGATAAGAGAGAATTTGTATTACTTGCTGAGTTTTTAAATACTAGGAAAGGGAGATATAATAGATGTTTTTATCTGCATTCATTACTAAAATGAATATTTTATTTTTAATCATTATATTAAAATTGCAAAGAAAATAAAACAAAGAGCTAAAGCTCGTTAAATCAATATTATAAATATAGATTTCAGTATTACTTAATGCCAAAAGCTACAGTAAATACCAAGTAAGTTTAACAAATGCTTTTTATTGAATTGACTAGTTAACATTTTAAATGTATAAGCATTTTAAAATTATTTTATTTTTTTCACAGAGACTGACAGAGGAATAGATATCTTAGATAACAGAAAATCACACCTCATTTACTTATAAAATTAAGGTATGAATTCAAAACAATTATGAGAGTGCATTACAAAAGGAGTATTGGATAGCACTTTTATGAAAGATACTTTTTAATTATCAAAGAGTATAAAAATAAAAAGATTCTTAAACAGAAGCCATTTGAAATGGTGGAATTAAATTAATAAGGACATATCAAACTGTTTGTTGAGGAAAAGGTGAGACAGGATATTTAAATAAGTCATGAACCAGTGAGAATAAAAGTAATCAGAAGTAATTTTTCACCATAGACTTAAAATATAGCCTACATAAATACCTCCAAAATGTTAATGCTTTTAGTGCATAATATAACCCTAAATGGCAGTAAAGTGTGCAGTACTGGTAACAATCTAATCATCTAATATTAAAAGCATTGATTAGGAGGAAGCAAGCAATTGTGGCAAAGCCTATGGAACCATTAACATTTCCAAGTATTTAGTATTACTGCTATATTTCAATTATGCTGCCTCAGACAGCCTTTCCACTGCAAACATTGTAGCGTGAATATGATCTGCAGCACTACCGCTACCTGCCGTCAAGGTTAATCCATCCAGATCAGTCTTGGGTATTTAGAGGATGTTTTGAGCCTATTTAAAATATAGCACAACTCAAACAAGCAGTATTTAATGCAATTTACCCTGAAGATATTTATTTTATACATACAAAATATTTCAGATTTTATATTTTCCAGTGTATTTCACACCATATCAATAAACATTAAGCACTTAAAAATATTTTATAGCAAACTTTTGTTTCATTTTTATTCATTCACTGTTGCATATCTTCTTCCCTCCCCACCTCTGCTCTCATCCTCCAGCCCATTTTGCAATGCACTTCTTGTTCCACATTGATGTCATACATACAATATCTAATCACATAATGCTTTTCAAAAATTTCTTCCCCTCGTCTGTTCCAACTCAGTGTTCATTATCTATTAACTCTTTTCCTATTCTTTCCGCAACCCCTCCAAGGCAATCCTATTTTATAATAGTGATGTTTGCACTATTTGCCCTTTTGTGGCTTAGGTATTTCACTCAGCATAATATTATGCAAGCTCATTGATGTTGTTAGTGTTCATCGTTTTTCAATACTGTGTAATAGTCCATTGTGTGTCTTAGTTTTTCTATCTGTTCATTTTTTAATGGGAACTTGGGTTACTTTCATCTCACTACTATTGTAAACAACATAGGAATAAACATGGGTGTGCAAACATCTGTTCGAGTCACAGCTTTTGTTTCTTCTATAACATTTAAAAATATTTAATGTCTTTTATAAATTACAGAAATATTTATCATTGTTTGTTTTTCATACAAATGGAGATTTCTAATTTGTTGTTGTTGTTGTTATGTGCTCTCGAGTCACTTGCAACTGATAGTGACCCTATATACAACAGCCCTAAACTGTACTCTGTCCTGTGTTAATCTCACTATCTCCAACACACCCACCACTATTACACCAGTCACTGAATCAATCAACCTCAAGGAGGGACTTCGCCTCCTGCATTGTCCCTCCATCCTCCCAAGCATGACGTTCCGCTCCACGACCAGTCCCTCCTTGCAAAAAGTCCAAAGTATGTCAGAAAAAGCCTCAGAATCCTTCCCTCCAAGGAGCAGCTGGTTTAACCCTCTCCAGAATGAACCTCTTCATTTTCTTAGCAGTCTATGGTACCCTCAATACTCTTCTCCAGCACCAGAGCTCAAAGGCATCAATTCTCCCTACCATCCATACTCATTGCCCAGCTCTCTGATGCAAAACAAGTGATTGCAAAGACCATGGCCCGTATCAGGAGTACCTTAGTTTCCAGGGTGACACCATTACTCTCCAGTACCCTGGAGAGGTCCCTAACAGCATATTTTCCCATCACAATATGTCTTCTAATTTTCCGGCTGCTGTTGACAAAAGTGTTGACTGTGGAGCCAAGCAAACTAAAGTTGTGAAAAATCTCAATCTCTTCACCATCCATCATGTTGCTGCCAGTTGGCCCAGTGGTGACAATCTTTGTCTTCTTGATATTGAGCCTCAATCCATATTGAAGGCTACAATCCTTGACTCTCTACAGCAAGTGCTTTAGGTCCTCCTCAGTTTCAACAAGCAGGGTTGTATCATCTGCATAACACAGTTTGTTGATGGATCATCCACCAATCCTGATGAGATACTTCTCCTCATAGAGTCCAGCCTCCCAGATAATCTGTTCTGCATATAGGTTAAAAAGGTATGGAGATAGGACATATCCCTGTCATACACCATTCCTAATTTTGAACCATGCAGTGTTTCCTTGCTCTGTTCTGACAACTACCTTTTGTTCCAAGTATAGGTTTCATATTCGCACAATCAAGTGTTCTGGGACATAGTTTGTTATCATCCACCCAGTCAAATGCCTTTACATAATCAATGAAACATAGATAGACATTCTTCTGGTATTCCCTGCTTTCAGCCAAGATACATCTAACATCAGCTACAATATCCCTAGTACCACGGCTCCTTCTAAGTCCAGCCTGCACTTCTGGCAGTTTTTTGCTGATGTGTTGTTCTAATCGTTTTTGGATGATCTTCAGCAGAATCTTGTTAGCATGTGAAATCAATGTTATTGTTCTATACTTTCCACATTCTGTTGGTTCACCTTTCTTTAGAATGGGAACAAATATAGACCTCTTCCAGTCATTTGCCCAAGTGGTTGTTCTGCAGATTTCTTGCCACAACTTGATGAGCAAATCAGGGCAACATCTATTAGTTAAAGGATGTCAATTGATATATCATCTATTCCTGGGGCTTTATTTTTTGGTAATTCTTTCAAAGAAGAACATTTATATTACTGATCGAAGTGACTTATTTAATTTACTTTAAGTCACTTTTGAGGGAATCATTATTGATATTTAATAGTATACCGATATATATGTCTTGAGCATTCAGATTAAGACAGACTAGGAAGAATACTGGGCATTCACTTTTGAAATAGCAGGCCTTCAAAAACCCTGTATGCTTGGGAGGGTGGAGAGACGGCACAGAAGGGGAAGACCCTCTATAAGGTGGATTGATTCAGTGACTGGGGTAATTAGGATGGGTGTGTCGGAGACAGTGAGATTGACACAGGGTAGAGCAGGGTTTAGGGCTGTTGTACATAGGGTCGCCATGAATCACAAACAACTTGACGGCACATAACAACAACAACAGCAACAATAGAACACACTTAGACTAGCAGACAGGGCAACAGAGGTGGAGCTTCCAAGTATGGAAATACTAAGGAAGAGGAACAGTTGTAAGCAGACACTAGTGGTTGGAATATGGAATGTGAGAACTATGAATGCAGGATTATTAGATACTGTTAAGGAAAAATGGAACGCATAAATATTGACATACTAGGTACTGGCACGATGAGATGGACTGGTGTGGGACATTTTGGATCATATGATCTACTATGCTGGAGAGGAAAAGGTGAAGAAAATTGGGTTGCTTTCATAGTTAAAAATGTCATTTCTAAATGCATCTTGAAATATAATATTGTGAGTGACAGGATAATATACATATACATATACATATACATATACAAAGAAGTTCAGTGAAACCCACTAATATTCAAATTAATGCACCAACAACCAGAGTCAAAGAAGAGGAAATACAAGACTTCTACTAACTTTTGCAGCCAGAGATTGATCGAACATGAAGTCAAGATTCATTAATAATAATGAGTGACTGGAATGCAAAATTTGGGCACAAAGAAGAAGGATCCGTAGTTGTAAAGTATGGATTAGGTGACAGAAATGAAACTGGAGATAGGATGATAGAATTTTACATAATCAATAGTTTATTTGTTGTAAATACATTTTACAAAAAACATAAACATAGGATATATGTGGATTTAACCTGAAGGTGTGCCTAGGAATCAGAAAGATTACATCTGTGGAAGGAACCGCTGGAGAAGCTTAATTAATATCAGCTGTGAGAACTAGGCTGGGTGCTGATTGTGAAAAAGATCATCAACTACTCATATGCAAGTTTAAGCTGAAGCTAAGGAAAGTCAAATCAAGTCCACAGGAACCAAAATATGACCTTTAGTCTATCTCACCTGAATTTCAAAACCATCTCAGGAACAGGTTTGAGGTCTTGAACACTAATGAGCGAAGACCAAATGAGTTATGGGAAAATATCAAGAATATCATTCAGGAAGAGTGCAAAAGAGGAGGAAGAAAAAAAAAGGAGAAAGAAAAGACCAAAATGGATGTCAGAAGAGACTCTGAATATTGCACCAGAGTGCTTAGAAGCCAATGTAGAGGGAATAAATCAAGACATAAGGAGCTGAAAGGAAGACTTCAAAAGGCAGAGTGGCAAGGGAAAGTAAAGTATTATAATGAAATGTGCAGAGAGCTGGAGTCAGAAAATCAAACGGGCCAAACTCTCTCAGCATTTCTTAAGCTCAAGTAACTAAAGAAAAAATTCAAGCCTCTGCTTGCATGCTTTGGACAGAATATTAAATGATCCATCAAGTATTAAAAGAAGATGGAAAGAGTATACAGAATTATTATACCAAAAGGAATTGGCAGGCACAGAAGAATTTAATGAAACAACATATGAGCAAGAGCCTGTGGTGATGAAGGAAGAAGTTCAAACTGTTTAGAATGAATTTGCCAAGAATAAGGTCCAAGGAATTAATGGTACACCAATTGACTTACTTCAACTAACAGATGCTGCCTTAAATGTGCTCACCAAGTTGTGCCAAGAAATCTGGAGAACAACCACTTGGCCAACTGACTGGAAGAGATCTATATTTGTTCCCATTCCAAAGAAAGGTGATCCCACAGAGTGGGAAAATTATAGAACAATATCATTGATATCGCATGCAAGCATGATTCTGCTGAAGATTATCCTAAACCAACTGGAATAGCACATCAACTGAGAACTACCAGAAGTACAGGCTGTGTTTAGAAGGGGTCATGGTACAAGGGATATTGTAGCTAATGTTAGATGGATCTTGACTGAAAGCAGAGAATACCAGAAGAATGTCTATCTGTGTTTCATTGATTATGCAAAGGCGTTTGACTGTGTAGATCATAACAAACGGTGGCTGACTCTGAGAAGAATGGGAATCCCAGAACGCTTGATCATGCTAAGGTGAAACCTATACTTGGAACAAGAGGCAGCCGTCAGAACAGAGCAAGGAAACACTGCATGGTTCAAAATTGGGAAGGGTGTACGCCAGGGATGTATCCTATCTCCATACCTTTTCAACCTGTATGCAGAACAGATTATCTGGGAGGCTGGGCTCTGTGAGGAGAAATGTGGTATCAGGATTGCAGGAAGACTCAGCAACAATCTGCATTATGCAGATGACACAACCCTGCTTGCTGAAACTGAGGAGGACCCAAAGTACTTGCTGTGGAAAGTCAGGGAGTGCAGGCTTCCCTAGGGATTAAGGCTCAATATCAATAAAACAGAGATTCTTACCACTGGGGCTATTGGTAGCATTGTGATGGATGGTGAAGAGATTGAGATTGTTCACCATTTTAGTTTGTTTGGCTCCTCAGTCAACACTTACGGCACCAGCAGTCAGGAAATTAATAGAAATATTGAGATGGAAAAGTCTGCTGTTACAGACCTCTCTAAAGTACTGAAGAGCAACGATGTCATTCTGGAAACTAAGGTCACCGGATACATGTCATGGTCTTTGCAATGACTTGCTATACATTAGAGAGCCACACAATGACTAGGGATGATAGAAGGAGAATTGATGCCTTTGAGCTGTGGTGTCAGAGAAGAATATTGAATATACCATGGACTGCTAAGAGAAGGAACAGGTTCATCCTGGAGAGGGTGAAACCAGGCTACTCCATAGAGGCAAGGATTCTGAAGCTTCGTCTGACATACTTTGGACATGTTGCAAGTATGGACCAATCCTTGGAGAGAGACGCCATGCTTGGGATAGTGGAGGGAAAGTGCAGGAGAGGAAGACCTTCAATGAGATTGATTGATTGATTCAGTGACTGGAGTAATGGGAATAGGTGTGTCAGAGACAGTGAAATTGACACAGGATAGGACAGGATTTAGGGCTGTTGTACATAGGGTCATTATGGTGACTCAACGGCACATGATAACATCAACATGTATAGGAAATTCTTTTCACTTTAACAGATGAAATAAGTAAGATAATATAAATGTCATTGACTGATAATTTATATTTGTTATTTTCTCTTATTAAAGAATTAAGTTAGGAAACAACATGCTTTTTTGGTTAATAAATTTTGCTGATAAATATGTTCAAAAATACAAATTTTGGCTTGATTAAATGTTATTACTATAATAAAACTAATAACTTCATAAACATTTCATTGATATTGTTAGCTGTTGTCAAGTACAGCCCATAACAACTCTATGAACAATAGCTCTAAACCCTGTCCTATGCTGTGCTATCCTCATACTTCATGACACACTGTATCATTCCACCTGGTTGAGGATCTTTCTCTCCTTTGCCAACGCTCTGCCCTTCTGAAAATCAGGATCCTCTCCAAGAAATTGTCCCTCTTAGCAACAAGCCCAAAGTGTGTGAGGTGAAGCTTTATCACCTTTGCTTCCAAAGAGCACTCTGGCTGCACTTTTTCCAAGACATACTTGTTTGTTCTTTTGAAAGTCCATGGGACATCCAGTACAATTCTCCAAAAACACAACTCAAAGGTCTCAATTTTTCTTTTGTAATCCTTTGTCACTCTCTAGCTCTTAGATGCATACCAAGTGATAGCAAAGATGATCATGGCCTGAGCCAGATGCACCTTAGTCATCAAATTGATATCATTACTCCTGAATAATTTGGAGAAGTTCCTAATTGAAGATTTTCCAAGTGAACTATATCTCCTGATTTCCTGACTGTTGTTATCAAGAGTGTTGATTCTAGATTCAAATAAGATTAAATTGTTGACAGTTTCAAACATTTCTCCATGTAACATAATGTTGCTTATTCGTCCAGTGGTAAGAATTTTGTTTTTTGACGTTGAGATGCAATCCGCACCGAAGACTGTATTCTTTGATCTTCTGCAACAAGTTCTTCAAATCCTCCTCACATATAGGAAGCAAGGTTGTGTCATTAGCATAACAGGTTTTTGATGAATCTTCTTCCATCTTGATGCCACATTCTTCTTAGAGTCCAGATTATTAGATTCTCAGCATACCAGTTGAATAGGTATGGAGGGAGAATATTCGCTTCTTGATTTTTAATTTTTGACAAGTCGCCCTCCAATCTTGATGCCTCATTCTTCTTAGAGTCCAGCATCTCAGATTCTCAGCATACAATTTGAATAGATATGGAGGGAGAATATGCACTTCTTAATTTTAAACCATACAGTTTTCCCTTATTCTATTCATCCAACCACCTTCTGGTCTAGGAATAGGTTTTGTATCAGCACAATTAAGTGCTCTAGGATACCCATTATTCTCAATATTAGCCATAACTGGTTAACATCCACACAGTCGTTATGCCTTTGCATAGCCAATAAAGTATAAATAAACATTCTTCTAGTATTCTTTCAGCCAGTGACATCCCTGGAGCCATAGACTCTTAGAAATCTTGCTTGAACTTCTAGCAATTCCTTATACCTGTACTGTTCTAGCCATTTTTGAATGATGTTCAATAGTATTTTGCTGCTTGCATGTAATATTATGGTATTGTTTGATAGTTTCCTCATTTGTTGAATTTTGTTTCTTGGGAATAGGAATATAAATAAATAAATACATACATACATACATACATAGTAAATAAGTAAATACATACATACATTTATCAATATAAATAAACCTCTTCTAATCCATTGGCCAGACAACTGCCCTCCCAAATTTCCTGGCATGAATTGGTGAACACATCCAGGGGTTCATTTGTTAACTGAAACAAGTTAATTGGTATCCTATAAACTCCTGGGGCCTTATTTTTTGGTAAATGCCTTCAATGTACCTTCCACTTCTTCCTCCATTACTATTGGGTCCTGCTTTTATGGTTGTTGTTCTTGTTAAGTGTCATCGTGTCATACAAGACTCATCGTGACCCTATAAACAAAAGACCTGAACTTGTATAACTTTCATCCTTTCTCCAATTCCATAGGGTTGCTGGAGGCAATCTATATCAGAAGTGGATGCCACTCCTGCTTCCAAGCTTATTTTAATTGGGGAGCTCCACCAAACACTGTCCACCATGGGTAGCCATTATTGCTTTTGGCACATCAGTGTCACAGGGTTCAGCATCATAGCAACTACGATCTACCTCTGTACATCAAATGGACAGACCAGTGTTATACCACCAGGAAGAATGTGCTTTCTGAAATTTTTCAGTGACAGCCAGTTCTTTCTGATACAGTGACTCTGTGTTTTTCCTCCAACTTCTTTTGATGCTTCCTGGGTTGTTCAATATATTCCCATAGCATCCTTCAATATCGTAACTTGAGGCTTACATTTGTTTTTCAGTTCTCTCAGCTTAAGAAATGCAAAGCAAGATTTTATCTTTTATTTTCCAATTTCATTAAATATACCCACTACATATCACAAGAACATGAATGTGATACCTGGAAGTATGGCCATTGTATGAAAAAATTAGTTTCAAAATACTTATCTCAAAGGTACAACCTTGTTTCATACTCTTCAGAACAGATGTGTTTCTATTCTTGGCAGTCCATGGTCTATTCAATAATCTTCTCCAGCACCACAACTCAAAAACATTGATCTTCTTTTTGTCTGTCATACTTAGTCATCGTCCAGCTCTCTGATGCATAGAAATTAATTGTGAAATTTATAACCTTGATCAGGTGGACCTTTGTCTCCAGATTAACATCACTGCTCTTCAGAGCTCTAGAGATTTCCTTGACAGCATACTTTCACAATGCAATTAATATTTTGATTACCTGACTGCTGGAGCCAAGATTGTTGAGTGTGAGTATTTAGATCATAACAAACTGCTAGTTAACATTGGGAAGAATTGGAATCTCAAAATATTTCCAAACACATCTGTAACCTCTACTGCCACCAGAAAGCTGCTTTCAAAACAGAGCAAAGGAACACTGAAATATTTAAAATTAAGAAAGGTTTGCAACAGGGCTGTAGCCTTTCTCTATATTTATTCAATCTGAATGCCGAACAAATCAATCAAGAAGTTGGACTCTGAAGAAAAATATGGCATCAGAATAAGAGGAAGCCTCATCAAATGTCTGCATTACGCAGATAACACATACTTGTTTGCTGAAGTTTAGCAGGATTTTAAACTCTTGATGCAAAATACCAAAGACTACACTCTTCAATATGGATTCTACCTCAACATCAAGAAGACACATATCTTGATTACTTGGCTGATAGGTAATAGCATGACTGATGGAGAAAAGATTGAAATTAACGACTTCATCTTATGTGGATCTACTTTCGAGAAAGTGTGCTCTTAGGGACCTCTCCAAAATAATAAGGAACAATTATGTCAGCTTGAAGACCAATATGTGTCCAATTTAGACCATGATCTTTTCAATTATTTGCTGTGCACATGAGAAGTGGACAGTGAATAAAGATAACAGAACAGAAATTAATGCCTTTTGAGTTTTGTTGTTGGAGAAGGGTAATCCCATGGATTATGAATACAACAATTAGATGTATCTTGGAAAAGGTGCGACCAAAATTCCCCTTTGAGGCATGGAAATCTGAAGAGGAAATACTTTAGGAAAATCTACTGTCAGGGACCTCTCCAGAATGTTGAAGAGCAATGGTATCAATCTAGAGACTATGATGAACTTGTTCTAGGTCTTGGTCTTTGCAGTTACTTGCTATCTGTTAAACAGCTGGACAATAACTAAAGATGACAGAACTAGAATCAATGTATTTTAGTTGTGGTATTGGAAATTGAACATACCATGGACTGCCAAGAGAACAAACAGATACATACTGAAAAAGATGAAACCAAGTTGCTCTTTAAAGGCAAGTATTTTGAAGCTCCATCTCAAATATTTGGGCATGATGTCCGGAGAGAACAGTCTTTGGAGAAGGAAACAAGGCTTGGAAGAGTATAGGATCAGCATAGTAGAGGAAGACTCCAGAGGAGATGAATTAACACAGTGACAGGGATCATAGAGACAGATGTGTCTGAGACAGTAAGATTGACTCACAATCAGCCAGGGTTCAGTGCAATTGTGCACAGGGTAGCTATGAGTCTCAGGGAAACTCAATGTCACATAACAACAAATATATCTTTACTGAAGACATTTTTTAAAAGGGATGTATGATTAGGTATTATTGTCATGACAGGAGTCCAGAATGAAGGTTGCACAGTGGACTTGGGGGATGACATTTTATAACAATTAAAGAATTTTTCTTTTACTTTTCAAAGAGAAGAGCGAATTGGGGGAGGGAGGGGATAGGCAGAGAGAAAAGTGCAACAATGAATGAATGGAAACCCTAAGTCTCTTTAAACTTTTGTCAAAATTAATTTTAATAATGCAATAGCTGATTGCTATTGAGTTAGAACCCATCTCACAATTTAAACTCCATTGCATTTTCAAGACTAAATTTCACATCAGGATATTTTCAATCTTTCCTGTGAAACGTCTGCTTGGTGTTTTGTTGCTAGAGAGATATGGTCTTGGGTTAACAGAATAACTATCAACTATGCCATCAGAGCTCCCTTACAGGTCAGATTTTTAATATTATCCATGTCAACTAGTGTTGTTAACTTCAAGGCCCAACCCCCAAAACTGAGAAGGAGACTACTCAACAGTCTTCTTTGGTGCCAGAATACAGAGAATTACTGTACAAAAAGAAATGCATAGAGTCATATACTAGAAAACAATAGGTTGACATTGAAAAACTTTAGGAAGTAGCAAATGAACAAGAGCCGGTGGTAATGAAAAAGAAGTTCCAGTTATATTGAAGGCATTGCGAAAAAATAAGACCCAAGTAATTGATGGAATAGCAATTGCCATGTTTCAACTAATAGATACAATCTTGGACATTCTCACCTGTCTATTCTGGAAAATTTCAAGGATAGTTGCTTGGCTGAATAACTGGAAGAGATCTATGTTTATTCCAATTCTCAAAAAATGTGATCCATCAAAATGTGGTAACTATTCAACAATATAATTAATATCATATGCAAGCAAAATACTGCTGAAGATTATCCAAAAATGACTAGAATAGTGCATTTCCAGAGAATTTCCAGATGTTCAAGCTGGGTTTCGTCAAGGCCATGGTACCAAGGATATCATTGCATGTGTCAGATTGATCCTGGCTGAAAGTAGAGAATACCAAAAGAATATCTCTTTGTGCTTCATTGACTATGGAAAGTGATTTGACTGTGTGTAACATAACAAACCCATAACTAACCCCACAGTGGTTTTCAGAGTCAATAAATCTCCTTCAGAGTCAATAGATGCTCCTTCTTCTCCTGCAGAGCAACTGATGAATTCAAATCACCGCCATTTGTGATTGCAATGTATAAATTCCACATGCACACTGTTAAGTGTTCTACCATTCGTATTCTTCTCAATTCTAATAATAATTATTTATGTAGCTAAATGTATAGTCAATAAATCTGGAAACAAGATATCTTTCTGATATTCTCTGCTTTCAGCCAAGATTCATCTGATATCAGCAATGATATACCTTGTGTCGTTGCCTTTTTTAAACCCATCTTGAATTTCTGGCAAGTTTGTTTTTTTCCCCCATACTCTCCTAGTTGTTTTTATATAATCTTTAGAAAGATTTTTCCTGTGTATTACAGTAATGACATTGATTCTGTTGGATCATCATTTTTGGGAATGGGAACAAATTTGATCTCTTCCAGTTAATCACCTTCCAACTTTCTTGACATAAACTGGTGAGCATGTCCAACTTTGTATCTTTTTTCCTTAAACAACTCAAATGGTATTCCATCAATTCCAAGGCCTAATTTTCCCCAATGTGTTCTGTTCAGCTTGACTTTATGCTTTCTTTGCCATTGATTTTTTATCACATTCTACTTCATGAAATGTCAGTGTATACTAATTCTTTTTGATACAGTCACTCTGTGTCTCCCTTACATATTCTTTTGATTTCAAGATTTTGCTCATAGAGTAATATTTTAACCAGAGTTTCAAGTTGCTTAAGTCTGGTTTTCAATTCTTTCAAATTGAGTACTGTGGACCTTATTCATTCCTTTTAATCTTGTGACTTTAGCTTTCTGAACATTTTAATAAAATACTTTGTATTCTAGTGCTGCTCTTTAAAAACTTCTGTTCATCTCTTTTGCTTCAGCATTTCTTCTCTTTCTTATGGTCTCTACACTCTATTGCAATTTTCATAGTTTCTCCTTAAATCCATTTTATTCTTCTATTCCTCATCTTTATTTGTTGTGAACTTTTACTTTCTTCATGAGCGTTTCCTTACTTTCGTGAATGATATCCATATCCATGGGTCAGAAGGAATTCTACTAAATGTCTACAATCTCTGTAAAGAACTTTTATTACACAGTGAGTCTTGTATTGTACTACTAACCTAAATTCTAGCAGTTCAAATTTGCAATCCCCTCTCCAGCATAAACTTGTGAAGTCTGCTCCTGATGAAATTCACAGTCACAAAACCTCTACGGAAAGTCACCATGTGTTGAAATGATCTCTATTCAATGGCAGTTTCTGTGTTTTGGGTTTTCATTTGTTTTTGTTTTAAAATAATTTATAAAATCACTATACCCATGTTAAATGTATTTTCATTGGCAAGGTTTATCATTATGAAACTTGTGAAAATTGTAAAATGTCAGTATCTCCACTATACTACTTTGTTGTTGAGACCAGGCTTTGCCATAGTAACATATTATCTTTGTTGAGCTCCCATTATTGTTTTCATGTAACAGTTTTTCTTTCAAATAGAAATTTTAATTAGACTCAATGTTGTTGTTGCTGTTATGTGCTGTCGAGTCGCCTGTGACTCATAGTGACCCTATGTACAACAGCCCTAAACTCTGCTCTGTCCTGTGCCAATCGCACTGTCTCTGACACTCCCATCCCAATTACCACAGTCACTTAATCAATCCACCTCGTAGAGGGCCTTCCCCTCCTGCACTGTCCCTCCACCCTCTCAAGCATGATGCCCCTCTCTAACAACATGTCCAAAGTATGTTAGATGGAGCCTCAGAATCCTTGCCTCCACGGAGCCACCCGGTTTAACCCTTTCCAGGACAAATCCGTTTGTTTTCCTAGCAGTCTATGGTATTCTCAGTACTCTTCTCCAGCACCACAGCTGAAAGGCATCAATTCTCCGTCTATCCTCCTTGGTCATTGTGCAAGTCGCTGATGCATAGTAAGTGATTGTGAAGACTGTGTGTTAGACTGAATAGAGTGTGGAAATTATTGCACAGTATCACTAATGTCACATACAAGCAAAAATCCTGCTTAATATCATAAAAAAATTGATTGGAACAGCACATCGCAGAGAACTACCAGAAATACAAGCTAGGTTTAGAAGAGATCATTCATTATACTAGATAAAATATTATCAATATCAGATGGATATTAGCAAAAAAGCGAAGGATACCAGAGGAATGTCTACTTGTGTTTCATTGACTCCACAAAGATGTTTGACTCTATGGATCACAACAAATTTTGGTTAACCTTGAGGAAAATGGGAATCCCAGAACACTTGATTGTACTTACATAAAATGTATAATTGGATCAGGAAGCAGTCCTCAGAACAGAGCAAGGAAACAATGTGTGATTCAAAATCAGGAAGAAATTGCATCAAGGATCCATCCTATCTCCATACTTTTTCAATCTATATGCAGAACAGATCATTCAGGAGACTGGGCTTTATGAAGAGGAATGTGGCATCAGGATTGGAGAAAGACTCATCAACAGCCTATGTTATGCAGATGACACAGAACTGTTTGATGAAACTGAGGAGGATCTGAAGTGCTTGCTGCAGAAGGTCAAGTACTATAGTCTTCAATGTTGACTGAAGCTCAACATCAAGAAGACAAAGATTCTCACCACAGGGTCAATTGGCTGCACCATGACAGATAGAGAAGAGGCTGTTTGTTAGCAGTTACAGCTTATTTGACTCCACAATCAACACTCTTTGCACTAGCAGTCAGGAAATCAGAAGAACTGCTTTGGGAAAATCTGCTGTCAAGTATTTCTCCAGAGTAGTACTGAAGCAACGATGTCAGTCTAGAGGCTTAGGTGTGCCTGATCCATGTCGTGGTTTTCACAGTTACTGGCTATGCATCAGAGAGCTGGACAATGACTATGGATGACAGAAGAATTTATGTTTTTGAGTTGTGGTACTGGAGAAGAGTCTTGAACATGCTATGTACTTTCAAGAAAACAAATACGTCTGTCTTGGAGAGGGTGAAAACAGGTTTCTCCTTGGAGGCTATGATTTTAAAGCTCCATCTCACACATAACAACAACAATCGGAATGCTGAGATAAGGACCAAAGCAAAACCAAAGAACAATGTTCTTTTATGGCAAGCTCCTATTGTACTAATTCAATTTCTTTTGTATCAACATTCTGAAATTTTCAAATATTCCAATTATTGTCTTTCTGTTAGATATTCTTTATTCAGTCCACATCTTTATTTTCATTCTTACTTAACTAGATCCAATGTTCCTTAATTATAGAAACACTCTTGTAAACATTTTACCTCCCTTTCCTTTTCTCCATCTGTTTTACTTAACTGTCCATGTGTGATACCTAACTACACCCAATTTTCTGCCTTCTCTATGACAGCAAACATAGGAGTTGATATATTAAATTTTAGATGATAAATTGAAAATTATCATTTAATTTTCACACTACCCAAAAATCCTGCTATATTACTGCATTTTCATTGGTTTTTAACAGTCCAAAATCTCTATTGCTCAGCTGCTGTATTATCTTAAAAAATATTTTTAAAAATTCTTTTCTTATAGCCAGCTCGTGACCTTTATTCAAGCTTCACTAAGAAAATCAAGGTACACTGATCATGTTCATTTTATTTAAGAAAGTCAAATGTAGGCACACTTATATGTTTGTTCTTTGCTTTCCTTCTTACTATTATAGATGGCACAATCTTACAAATATCATGGACAATCCTTTTGCTTGTGTTCTAGGAAGGCTTTCTGATTTCTTTCTTAAAGATTAGTGTGTAATTTCTTCTACGTTATTATATATTTCTATTTTAACTGACTCATTAGTATTGTTGTTTCAGGTGCTGTTTAGTTGGCTGCAACTCACAGTAACTCTATGCACAAGAGATTAAAACTTGTCTACTCCTGTATCATCACTATATTCTCTACCCTGCTTTTGACTATTTTTTAAGTTACTCTGCAAATCCACCTAGTTGAGATTCCTCCTCTTGTTTACTATACCTTCACTTTTTCAAGCATAATATTCTTTTCCACATAATAACCCCTCTTGATAATATGTCCAAATTAAGTGTGACAAAGTCTAAATACACTTATCAACAAGGAGCATTTTGAATGCTCTTTTTCCAAGTCAGATTTTTCATTCTTTAAAAGGTTCATAATATAGTCAGTATTGTTTGACAATACAGAACTTAAAGGTATTATTCTTTTCTTCAATATAACTTATTTGTTGCCCATCTTTCACAAACTTCCATATGTTGTTGATATCCTAGTTTATATCTTATTTTTCAAAATTTCTATTTAAATAGCCATGGTGCTTAACATGTTGTACTACTAACCAAAATATGGTCAATCACCTCTTTTTGTTAACTTGGAATTGCAGTGGAAGGTCATTTTAAGTTTTCATAAGCCCCATGGCAGTGAAGAATGGAGTTTTTGCTGTTAGGTGTAATCAAGTCCACTTTGACTAATAATGACCTAGGAAAAACAGATCTGGACCTTAGTGTGTTATGCACCATCCTCAACATCCCTGATAAACTTAAGTCAATTGTTACAGTCACAAGTTGAAGATATTCCTCTGTTTCTTTGACTCTCCACAGTTTCCAACATTGATGTTCTTTTCTAAGAACTGACCCTCCTGACAACATGTCCAAAATATATGAGATGAGTTGCACCATCTTTGTCTCTGAAAAGCAGCCTAGTTGTGCTTCCTCCAGCACAATTCCTTTTGTCCTTTTGGCAGTCCATTTCGTTCAATATTCTTTTCCAACACAATAATTCAAAGTAACAATTACTCTTATATCTTACTTAGTCATGGTCCTACTTTCACATGCATAAAAAGTAGGAAAGACCATGGTTTGGATCAGGAAACCTTAGTCTTTAATACTTTGGAGAGGTCCCTGACAGAAGATTTTTCTAAATGCAACATGTCTATTGATTTCTTGACAGATGGTACTAAGGGTTTTGATTATAGATATGAATAAAATTAAATCATTGTAATTTCATTTTTTTTCTATCTATCATAATGTTTCCAGTTTGTCCAAAGGTGAGGAATTTGTTTTCTTGATGTTGAGGAACAGTAGTAGTAGTAGTAGTAATAAATTCCGTCCAACTTATTAAGACATAACCGTAGTTGCCACTCAGTGAGCTAACATTTGATATATTTTGCTGAGGATTTTCTCTTCTGTTATTTACAATGAATTTCCTCACATTTGAAATAAACAATAAATAAAATATAGCTTCCTGTGTACTGTGCTATTCCTTTTAGTCCATCTGAGTGACATCTACTTCCTAAATAGCACATCTCTGGAAACTCTATGAACTTTGCTAAATATCAATAGTTATAGAAAGGCTTCAGGCCTTTTGTTCATAGCATTGCTATGAGTCATACTCAACTCAAAGGCAATCAACAACAACAACAACATAAACTTCTTTAACATGCTATGTTAGAATTACATCATCTTTGTTTTTGATTCTTGGAGCATGGGAGATATTTAGATCTTGGAGATTCACTTAAAATATATGATTTCACTAGATTTCAAGAACATACCTATTTATTTATTTATGGATTATTTGTTATTATCTAAGATAGAATTGTTAAACTAACCAACAAATGGAGTCCCATTATAACATATTAAGTCTATTCTAGTCTATTCATTAATTATTATATTATTCTCTCCTAGCATAGCATATCCTAGCATAGCCTATCCTATTCTACCTCTGGTGGCCTAGTGGCAAGTAGCTGAGTAACAATCCTGAAGGCACTTGGTTTAAGGCCACAAGTTGCTCCATGGGAAAAGGATGGACAATCTCCTCCAGTACAATTAACTACCTTTGGAAACCCACGAGAGGGTCAGCTATGACTCTATAGTACACAACGGTAACAATATATTGTCCTTATTTATGATCTTAAAAATGCCTGGTCATTTGCTACAAAATCTTGACTAAGTATTTACGTATTTAATTATGAAATGTTTCCACAAATTATGCAAATCCTTTTTGTCAAAATTTTATTTCTGCTGTCTAGAAAAATACTTTACATCATGTAAGCTTTAACTAAACAATTAGATACATAATATTATTGAAATCTTTACTGATTCTAAAACAATCAAAAATACATCAGCAAATACAGAGTCACAAAGATGTATTTGCTTTTCGTTTGCACATAGACCTTTCTTTTAAAGCTTGAAGCATTTTCTTATCTCAGAGTGAAGAAAAGTCTGTGAATACATCTTCTGACAGCAGTGTATAAAATTACCCTCAACAATACTCAGAAGAATAGAAAAACATTACCAACAACAGCTGTATAACCAACATTGATTTTTAGTTTGCCATATTACAGTGACTTATAGATTGCTGCAATACTGGAAACTTCAAATCCAGTATTTCAAATGGTACTAAGACAGCCTAAGAAGGAGGTTGTCCACTCATTTCTGAAATTAGGCCCTAAAAATCCTTATGAATAATAGAAAACCTTTTTCTGATGGATATAGTGGCAGAATATGAGTCTCTCAGATTGGAAGGCATTCGAATGCAACTAAAGGAGAAATGTTTCCTCAACTAGAGTCTACCTTAATGCTGCTGCTATTGTAAAGTTTTAATCCAATGAAAGCCCTCCATTTGATGATGTGGAAAACTCAAAATGGGGAGAAACAGTTGTAAACATCCATTGATATTTGTAAGAGAGAATGTACAAAGTATGAATCTAGGAACATTGAAAATTGTAAAAACAAAATGAAAGAGATGAAGATCTACATCCTAGGCATTAACAAGATGAAAGTTGCTAATATTAGTTATGTTTTAATCAAACAAGCATATTATCTACTATGTCTATAATGTAAAGAGGAATGGTGCAGTCAAGTGACTGAATATTTCCAATGGATGAAAGACAAACTTGATGAATTAAAAGATGTTACAAGCAAAGACCAGGAGGAGTTAAAAGAAACAATG
>NW_006399869.1:7714064-7716051 GCF_000299155.1 Elephantulus edwardii | reverse complement strand
AAAATATGTTGACATTAAAAAAAAGAGCATTTAGAAATCTACCTTGGAGTATAGTGCTGTTAATGATAGGATACTAGACCTGTTAATTCAAATATGCTCATCATTAAAACTAAAAAAAAAGAAGACGAAATGGAAGCATTTTTTATTGTCTTTGCAGTCTGAAATTTATAAGACATTGAAAAGGATGCATTAAGATAAAAAAGTGAATGGAATGCAAAAGTTGAAAAAATAAAGACTGGAGCTTGGAAAGTATGGCCTCAGTGAAAGAAATGAGGTAGAAATCACATGATGAAATGTTGTTCAATCATGAATTATTCACTTATAATATTCTACGTACTAGGAATTCTCAGTTTTGAGTTTTATAAATCTAATCAAGAAATCTTGATGTTATAAACTTAATCTCGGTCACTATAAACCTTCCTCCGAGTACTCAATGAAAATATTTACCAGCATTTTATAAGTGGTTACTTCTGATTAAAAATTGTTGTTAGGTGCTGCTGAGTTTTGTCAGACTCATAGAGACCCAATGAACAACAGATCTGAAGCCTGTTATATCCCACACTATTTTCAGATTTCCTGACATACAAGAGCCCATTGCAGCAGTCACCATGACAGTCCACCTCATCGAGGGTCTTCCTCTCCTTCACTGCCTTCCACCCTTCCAAGCATCATGTCTCTCTCCAAGAAATAGCCTCTCCTAGCAACATGTCCAAAGTATGTCAGGGGAAGCTTTATCATTCTTGCCTCCAAAGAGCACTCCTGGTGCACACTCTCCAAGTCCATGAGATGTTTCTTGCTCTTTTCCAACACTACAGATCAAAGGCATCAACTCTCTTTCTGTCATCCTTATTAAATGTCAGGCTCACAGATGCATAGCAAGTGACCAGAAAAATCTTGGCCTGTATCAGACACACCTTAGTCCTCAAACTGACTCCTCAGTATTTTGAAGAGGTCCCTAACTGAAGACTTTCCCTATATAATGTGTCTCTTTATTTCCTGACTTCTGGTACCATGGGTTTTAATTGTGGATTCAAGAAAGATGAAGTTCTTCACAGTTTCAATATCTTCTCCATCCAGGCAAAAATCTTTGTTTTATTGATATTGAGATGCAATCCATACTGAAGGCTGCATTCCTTGATCTTCTGTTACTAGTGTTTCCAGTCCTCCTCACTTTCAACAAACAATGTTGTGTCATCTACATAGCACATATTGAGGAGTCTTCTTCTGATCCTGATACCACATTCCACTTCATAGAGTCCTATGTGATTCTATGTGAATTAAAGAAAAAAGTGATTAAAATTAAGCCTGTAGTAATTGCTACCTATTGATTTAATGATAATTAAAATATTACACTTAAGGGTGGATTCTAGAATAACAGGTAGATTTACTACCTTTGAAAATCAACTGACTTTTCAATTATTGGACAGTCCTCACTCAATGGTATACAACAATAGTGTAGAGTATATAATATAAACTGAAAACCAATACATTTTATACATTTGCATAACTTCTCCCCCTTGAATGTGGGTAGAACCTGAGACATTGTTTTAGCTAGTAGATTACAAAAAAAGAGGAAGGTATTTTTCAAGTGTATTTAACATTATAAATGGTCGATGAAAAGAGAGTTACACAGTTTAGCCTCACTTAAACAGTCAATTGCAACTCTCCTGAGGTTGAAGAAGTACAAAATCATGTATAGAGGGCCTATGGAATAGTCTGTAACAGGACATGGGCTTATAGTGTTGCCTTGGGTACATGCTCCAAAGGACACCAGGACCTGAGAATAACTCCTGCATAGGACATAGAACTGTTGTTGTTAGGTGACATTGAGTCGTTTGGGAATCACAGCGACCCTGTGTACAACAGGCCTAAACTCTGCTCTATCCTGAGCCAATAGCATGGCCTCTGACACACCCATCATGATTACCCCAGTCACTGAATCAATCCACCTCATAGAGGGTCTTCCCCTCCTGCGCTGTCCCTCCAC
>NW_006399869.1:7704354-7712883 GCF_000299155.1 Elephantulus edwardii | reverse complement strand
TTTCTTGGCACAACTTGGTGAGCACATCCAGGGCAGCATCTGTTAGCTGAAATACATCAATTGGTATACCATCTATTCCTGGGGCCTAATTCTTTGCTATTTCCTTCAAAGCACTTGAACTTCTTCCTCCATCACCATAGGCCCTTGCTCAAGTGCTATTTCACTAAATTCTTTTGTGTCTGCCAATTCCTTTTGATACAGTGAATCAGTATATTTTTTCTATGTTCTTTTAATACTTCCTGGATCATTTAATATTCTGCCTAAAACATCCTTGATTATAGCAACTCGAGGTCTGAATTTGATCTTCAGTCCCTTGAGCTTAATAAATACTGAACGAGTTCAGCCCTTTTGATTTTGTGACTGTAGCTACTGCACTTTTCATTGTAATATTTTTGCTTTGTCATTTCATGCTGCTTTTTGGAATCTTCTGTTCAGCTCTTTAGTATCTTGAATTTTTCCTTGTGCTTTGGCTTCTCTACGTTCCAGTGCAATCTTCAGAGTTTCTTCTGACATCCATTTTGGTGTTTTCCTTTCTCTTCTGTCTTTGTAATGACCGTTTGTACACTTCCTGAATGAAACATTTGAGATTCTCCCACAACTCATCTGGTCGTTGATCATTAGTGTTCAAGGCCTCAAACCTGTTCCTGAGATGATTCTGAAATTCAGGTGGGGTGAACTCAAAGTCATATTTTGGCTCCTGTGGATTCGGTTTAATTTTCCTCAGCTTCAGCTTGACCCTAAATATGAGTAGTGGGTGGTCTGTTCCACAATCAGCTCCTGGCCTAGTTTTCACAGCTGATACCGAGTTTCTCTAGTGTTTTTTTTCCACAGATGTAATCGATCTGATTCCTATGCATACCATCATGTGAAACCCATGTGTGTAACCTCCGTTTATGTTTCTTATAAAACGTATTTGCAATGAATAAGTCGTTGATCGTACAAAATTCAATCATTCTATCTTCAGCTTCATTTCTGTCACCAAGTCCATGTTTTCCAACTACTGATTCTTCTTCCCTGTTCCCAACTTTTGCGTTCCAGTCACTCATTATTATCAGTGCATCTTGATTGCATGTTCAATTGATCTCTGACTGTAAATGTTCGTAGAAATCATGTATTTCTTCTTCTTTGGCTCTGGTTATGGCTGCATATATCTGAATGATAGTGGTATTCACTGGACTTCCTTGTAAGCGTATGGATACAATCCTGTCACTCACAATGTTGTACTTCAAGATGGATCTAGAAATTACCTTTTAAACTATCATTGCAACCCCATTTTTCTCACCTTTTCATATCTGGAGTGATATATCATATGATCATCTGACTCAACATGCCCCTTGCCAGTCCATCTCATCTCTCCAAAGCCTCGTATGTCAATATGTATGTGTTCCATTTCTTTCTTAACAATTTCTAATTTTCCAACATTCATGGTTCTCACATTCCATGTTCTAAACACTAGGGTCTGCTTAAAACTGTTCCTATTCCTTTGCATTTACATACTTGATAGTTCTACCAAGGTTGCCCTTTCTATTAGTCTACATGTGTTCTGTTCAACTTCTGCCAGTGCAGCTTCCAGGCTCCCGGCGGCATGTCCTGCAGTCTCCCCTCTCTGCTTCCTGACCTCTTTTGACTCTGCCTTGGGACATAGAACTATACCCAGTGTTAATTCTGGTAACAACTTATTGGAATGTGAAAGCAGATTCATCTTAATTTAAGAATCTGATAGCTCACACAGAAACATTAATTTTAGTTTGACTAGATCCAGAAGCACAGATTCCAGTTAAATACTACTGCCTAGACTCATGATCTAGGTGGAAACTCTGAGATTATAAACATGTGTTATGCAAACTGCTATATTTGTGGTCATTAGTTACATAACAATAGGAGGCTAAAGTCAATAATGTCATGGATAGGCAGACACTGGCTTGTTGATATTCCTTCCTATTAGGCTGCTCCTTTTTTAATTTTTTTTAAATTATTTTTAATAAACTTTTACAGAGACTTAGGGTTTCCATTCATTTATTGTTGCACTTTTCTGTCTGCCCTTAAAAAGACATTCCAATAAGACACATGCAGATGGTTCCGGGCAAATGACTGCATGAGGATGTATACTTCCATAAGATAGCTTCTAAAATAATGGTGTTATAAGGTATTTGTCCTTCTGTGACGCAGAACTTTCACTCAGCATTAATGTCCACCAGAGTCACTCATTTTGTATAATGTTTTATCAGTTCCTTGTTTTTCAGTGCACATAATATTCCATTGCATGAATATACATACCATAGTTTTTCTTTGCTATTTCTTTCCATCCCTTTGCTGTTGGAATAAAGCAACAATAAAAATGGATGTGCACTTATCTTTTCGGCTGTTTGGGTGGCAGCCAAAAAGTATGGTTTCTTTAGGGCATATTCCCAGCAGTGGAATTTCTGGGTCAAATGGTATTTCAATTTCCAGCTTTCTAAGAAAGTTTCTTACTGTCTTCCATAGTGAATGCACTGATGTAAAACAGGAGTGACATGAGAGGTTGGAGAGTAACTAGGGTAGATCATTAACACTGCAGTGGAACAGATGAAAGAAAGAACAGTTTAAAAGACGTATACAATTGGGATTTATTTGTATGACAACACTCCTGAATAAGAGGAGAATTGCAAAGTAAACAAATGGAGGGATGGAAGTGGGGGAGGAAATGGTGCCATAATAATCAACTATTTTTTAATTTTTTTTTACAGAAGAAGGAAAATGTGCAAGAATGAATGAATCAAAAATCCAACTATTCTGTAAACTTTCATTTATATCACAAGAGGAAATAATAAAAATAAATAAAAACTTCTATGCTGAATGCTGCAACCCCTTTTGTCTGCCAGAGTTAGGCATTTAGTTGTAGACTTTGTGAAAGCCTGTGTGTTTGTGTGCTGCTGTGTGAGGCAACTTTGTTCCAAAATCTCATTTTAATTTTGCAAATAATGTTATTTTTGTTCAGCCTCAACAGAACATGGATCCTTTTTTATCATTTCTCCAGTAGAAATAAAATGCATATTTTTAAGGTATTTTCTCTAAGAGACAAAAAAACAAATCACTAGTAAGACAATTTTAATTTACTATTTTCTAAGATTCAAATTATCATTCAGTATTATTTAATACTACAGTTATTTTAGATAAATGAAAAGTCCTTTTCATTTTATAGATCATACATTTCAGGATACATTAACATTTCCATTATAAAATTAACATCAGAGCAAATGTCTCTCATTTCATATACATTAATTCTTGGAAAAGAATGAAACATATCAAGTCTAAATTAAGCATCACCATCAAAGCATAATGAAAGACTGATTCAATAATTTGATACCCTTGTGATGCTTAAATAAATATAGAAATTACATATTTTACTAGTATGTTATTAATATCCTTACTGTACTTTGCAGACGTAATTTATAAAATGTATAAATTATTAAAATTATTTCCACATTCTGCCAATAGTTGTTCCACTTGATCATTGTCGAAATATTAACAAGTTTATTCAGGTATATACTTGGAAAATGAATTTAAATAACTGCACAAATTTGCAAAGAAATAAATGCCTTAAGATTTCAGTGCCAACTGTTAAGGTGGTCCCTAGGAAACTACATTGCTAATCTAAAGGTGGTTTATACCTTTCAGTTCAAATCAAATCCACCAGCAGTTCCACAGGAGAAAGGTGAACAGTTTTCTCCTGTGTGATTTACAGTCCCCAAAAAAACTACTGGAGGAGCTATGAGTGTGTAATGACTCAAAAGCAATGAATGAGTCCATTCCAATGATCAAATAATAACTGAAGTTGTGTGTACCCTTGAGCTGAATCGCATCCGTGAACATATATAGCAAGCCTATGAACAGTGTCTCTGAACTTTGCCACCTTCTGAGGCAACGTCACCATCTCAGTCACACCTGACTTCATTTCCATAGTTGCTGTGTCAATCAATACTACCCAAGGTCTTCCTCTTCTGTGATGACCCTCTGTCCTTCCAAACATGATGTCCTTCTCCAAGGAATAGTCCCTCCTGACAACATGTCCAACATATGGGAGATGGAACTTCAAAATCCTTTCCTCCAATAAGCAAACTGGTCTCATCGACTCCAGGACAGACTTATTTGTTCTTTTGGTAGTCCATGCCATATTCAATATTCTCCTCCAGCACCACAACTCAAAGGGATAAATTGTTTTTCTGTCATCCTTAGTCATTGTCCAGAATTCAAATACAAAGCAAGAAATTAAGACCATGGCCATTGTCAAGTGCACATTAGTCTCTAGAATGACTTCCTTGCTCTTTAGCACTCTGAAATGTCCTTGACAACAGATTTTCACAATGCTACTTGTCTTTTGATTTCCTGACTTCAATTGCCAAGAGTGTTGATTGTACATCTCAACAAAAAGAAAATGTTAACAACCTTAATCTTTTCTCCATCTTTTTTTTTTCATTAGTTTTTAAAATGAATTTTAATGAACGTTTACAGAGATTTGGGATTTCCGTATATTTATTGTTGAATTTTTCTCCCTGCCCCACCCTTCCCACCAGTTTGCACTTCTCTTTGAAAAGTAAAAGAAAAATTATTTCATTGGTATAGAATCCCTCCTTTCCCCCCACTCCCCCCGCCCAAAGTACACTCTGTCTTTCATGATACTACCTGTTGACCCAGTGGTGAGGATTTTTGTTCCCTTCATGTTGAAATGCAATCTATTTTCAAAGCTGCAATAGTTAGCTTTATGCCAAAAATTCTTCAAATCTTCTTCAGTTTGAGTGAGAAAAACAGTGTCATATGCATAATGCAGGTTGTTAAGGTCTCTTCCTCCAATCCTGATGCCACATACATCTTAATAAAGTCCAGGCTCCCAAGTGATCTATTCTGCATATAAATTGAAAAGGTATGGAGAAAAGACATGTCCCTGACTCACTGCATTCTTGATTTTGAAGCATGTAGTGCTTCCATGAACTGTTCTGACAGCTTCTTGGTCTAAGAAAAGATTTCACAAGAGCACACTCAGGTATTCCGAGATATACATTTTTCTTAATGTTAGCCACAATTCGTTGTGATGCACACTGTCAAATACTTTTGCAGAGTTGATAAAACACAAATAGACATCTTCTGATATTTTCTACTTTTATCAATAATCCATCTGACATCAGCAATAATTTTCCTAGTGCCAAAGACTCTTTTACATCCAACCTGTATTTCTAACAATTTTCTGCCAATATACTATTCCTGCCATTTTTTGAAAATATTCAGCAAGATATTTATTGCATGTGAGGCTAGTAATACATGTTCATCTCAAATGGCCTAGTGGTAAGGAGTTGCACTGCCAACCCAAATGCATGCAGTTTGAATTAACCATCTACAAAATGCTGCTGTGTGACTTACTTGTCTTTGAAAACCTGCTGTGAATTGTTTCTGAATTGTGAGTACACAAAAAGAAGTTACTGAAGTAGGACTATTCTTATGATATATCAATCGGATTTACTCTACACAAAAGGATGTAGATGGCTTGGAAATGCTCTTAGTATATATGTTATAATCAGTAAGTAATTTTGCTCAAAAAAGTGCACATAGACTATAAATCATTAGTTATCTGATCCATATAAGATTCCTTAGCAATCACCTATCTTACATAAATGTATTTCCTAGCTACACTAATACTAGTTAAGATTCTAGTCTAGTTTCGTATATCATGAATTTTATTTTCATCTTTAAATTAGATTTTCTTTTCATCTACTTTTAAATGGAAGACCCCCAAAGAGAAGGAGTGACTCAGTGACTGCAGTAATGAACATGACTGTGTCAGAGGTTGTGAGATTGGTACAGGATAGGATAGAGTTATGATTTATTGCTTATAAGGTTACTAGGAGTAGTATTCCACATGATGGTCTTAACTATACCTTTAATCAATCACTTTTCATTTCTCATGTTAAAGAAAAATTAACTATCCTACTTTAATCACATTTGTTTTTATCTTGTAGTTGTTGTTGTTGTTATGTGCCGTCAAGTCGTTTGCGACTCATACCGAACCTATGTACAACAGCCCTAAACCCAGTTCTATCCTGTGCCAATCTCATTGCCTCTGACACACCCATCGCGATTACCCCAGTCACTGAATCAATCCACCTCATAGAGGGTCTTCCCCTCCTGCCCTGGCCCTCTACTCTACCCAGCATGATGTCACTCTCCAAAGACCTGTCTCTCCTTACAACATGTCCAAAGTATGTCAGACGAAGCCCCAGAATCCTTGCCTCCAAGGAATAGCCTGGTTTAATCCTCTCCACGATGAATCTGTTTGTTTTCTTGGCAGTCCATGGTACATTCAATACTCTTCTCCAGCACCACAGCTCAAAGGCGTCAATTCTCCTTCTATCCTCTCTAGTCATTGTCCAGCTCTCTGATGCATAACAAGTGATTGCAAAAACTATGGCCTGTATCAGACGCACCTTAGTCTCCAGAGAGACACTGTTGCTCTTGAGTACTTTGGAGAGGTCCCTAACAGCAGACTTTCCCATCACAATACATTTTTGGATTTCCTGGCTACTGGTGCCAAGAGTGTTGACCATGGAGCCGAGCAAACTGAAGCTGTGAACAATCTCAATCTCTTCGCCATCCATCCTGATGCTACTGATTGGTCCATTGGTGAGAATTTTTGTCTTCTTGACATTGAGCCTCAGTCCATATTGAAGGCTGCAGTCCTTGACCCTCTGCAGTAAGTGCATGAGGTCCTCCTCAGTTTCAGCGAGCAAGGTTGTGTCATCTGCATAAAGCAGATTGTTGATAGACCGTCCACCAATCCTAACGCCACACTTCTCCTCATAGAGCCCAGCCTCTCGGATAATCTGCTCTGCATACAGGTTGAAAAGGTATGGAGATAGCACACATCCCTGACGTACACCCTTCCCAATTTTGAACCATGCAGTGTTGCCCTGCTCTGTTCTTAGATAGCACACTGATATCTTAGGATACATTTCAATTTGTTGTTGTTATGTTTTATGTGCCATTGAATTGTTTGCAACTCATAGTGGCCCCAAAACCTGCTCTAAACTGTGCCAAATTTACTGTCCCTGACATACCTACCCTCATTCTCCCAGTCACTATATCAATCAATCTCATCAATATTCTCTGTCTCTTTCTCTGTCCCTCCACCCTGCCAAGGATGATGTCCGTCTCCAAGGACTGGTCCCTCCTTACATCATGTCCAAAGTACATCAGACAAAGCCTTAGATTCTTGTCTCCAAGGAGCAGCCTCGTTTCACCCTCCCTAGAATGAACTTGCTTGTTTTCCTAGCTATCTATGGTATATTCAACACTCTTCTCCAGCACCAGAATTCAAAGTCATCAATTCTTTCTGTCATCTGTTGTTGTTGCCCAGCTCTCTGATTCATAGCAAGCAATAGTGAATACTATGACCTGGATCAGGTGCACCTTAGTCTCCAGACTGACACGGTTACTCTTCAGTACTCTGGAGAGGTCCCTGACAATTGACTTTCCCAGTGCAATTCGTCTCTTGATTTCCTGGCTGCTGACACCAAGACTGCTGATTGTGGAACCAAGCAACCTAAAGCTGTTAACAATATCAGTCTCTTCACCATCTATCATAATGGTGCCAATCAGCCCAGTGGTGAGAATCTTTGATTTTTTGATGTTGAGCTTCAATCCATATTGAAGGTTATAGTCCTTGATTTTCTGCAACAAAGGCTTCTGGTCCTCCTTAGTTTCAGCAAGCAGGGTAGTGTCATCTGTGTAACACAGTTGTTGCTGAATCTTCCTCCAATTCTGATGTCACATTCTTCCTTATACAGCCCTATTTTAATTTGTATATGATATTATTCTTCTAATATCTCATACATTAATAAAGGGATATCATTGTTTGTAGTACATTTTTTTGTGACAAATATGACAAGCTAAGCAGAAAATTATAGAATTTCCTTTTAAAAATAAATAATATAGATCAATACAAAACTATAAGAATAGATGTTGCTTTAAGATTACCAAGAAAATATAAATATTAGTATGTTATAAAATAAGAAATACACTGTTGTTATTATCTACTATTAAGTTGCAACAGACTCATAGCTAACCTTCTAGTAAATTTTCAGAGGCATGTGAGGAGATTACCCATCCTTCTTCCCAGAACAACTGTTGGGTTTGAACCTCACATCATCATTCCTTGGCCACCACAGCTCCCTACAATATATGTTAACAATTTTTTATATGCTATTTTGGTGTTGGTTACTGTCAAGTTAACTCCAACTCAATATTGTGCCATGCACAACAGTACAAACGTTTATCTCCTTCTGTGAATCCAGATGATAATTAGAGGTTCAGAACTTCATTTATATAAAGATTTAAATTTCTGGTTTTGTGAAATTTTAACCCCAGATATTTAATCTTAGTCTCATAGTCTAGAATTTTTACCAAAATTTCTTTGTTGTTGTTGTTATGTGCTGTCCAGTCGTTTTCGACTCATAGCGACTATATGTACAACAGCCCTAAACCCTGCTCTATCCTGCGCCA
>NW_006399869.1:7698462-7700804 GCF_000299155.1 Elephantulus edwardii | reverse complement strand
CTGAAAGACGCCTCTTTGCTGTTATCTGAGTGATGGCTGAGTGGTTAAGGCGTTGGACTCGAAATCCAATGGGGTCTCCCCACGCAGGTTCGAATCCTGCTCACAGCATCAAAATTTCTTTATACTTATGAAACCTTCCACTGACAGGAAGGTGACAGCTACACATGAGATAGGTTGGCTAAGAATCAAAACTCTATCTTTATTATAGAAGACAAAACTTCTCTCAAAAAATGTCAACTCTTCATGTTTAGTTCATTTGGAAGTAATTTCTCCTGAAATAACATTTAAAATTTAGTGCCTTTGTTAATGTGTAAAAATGCATAAGTCCATTTTTCTCAAGTAATACATCCTCATAGAGTTTGTACAGCTATAAATCTTTTAAGGAAGCAGATTACCAGATTGTTTTTTCCAACAAATAGTAAGTTACACATTAAATTTTGATTATCTGCTGAGTGGATATCCACAATTGTTGCTGATAGTTGCTGTCATGGCAAGTATGACTCATAACAACCCTATGCACAGAAGACCTGAACCCTGTCATCCTATGCCATTCTCATCATCTGACATATTTCAGCCCATTGATGCAGACACTCTGTCAATATATCTCATTGGTGTGTCTTCTCTTTCCAAGCATGATGTCCTTTTCCAAGGAATAGCTTATTCTAGCAACATACCCAAAGTAGGAGAAGTTCTGGATACACTTTTCCCAAAACATATCTGTTTGTTCTTTTGGAAGTTCATGGGTTAATCAGTACTCTTCTCAAACATTTCGATTCAAAACCATGAATTTTTCTGTCATCCCTTTTCATTTTCTCAGATGTGTGGTGATTGAAGGACCATGGCGAGAATTAGCCACACCTCAGTCTTTAAACTGACGTTATTACACATCTGTATATTTGAGAGATCCTGACACCAGACTCGTAAAAAAAAATGTGTTCCTGATCTCCTGAGTGTTACTACCAGAGGCATTTTTTGTGAATCTGAGTAAGAAAATAATTGGCAATTTTAATCCCTCCTCAATCTACCATGATGTTGCCTATTGGCTTATTGGCCCATTGACCTCTTGGTGAGGGCCTGTGTTTTCTTGATGTTGAGATGTAATCTATATTGAAGCCTGTGGTTCTTTTTTTTTTTTTAATGCCTATGGGTCTTGATCTTCTGCAGCAAGCATTTAATGTCCTCCTTTCATCAAACAAGGTTGTATTATCTGCATAACACAGGATGTTGAAGAGTCTTCCTTCATTCTTGATGGTGCATTCCTCTTGATAGAGTCCACCTTCATGAATGATTTGCTTAGTATATAGATTGAATATAACATTCCATCAGAACCTTTAGGAAAAATCACAGAGAGATAAATTATAACATTAAAGGATTTTCCTCTTATAAATTTTTGTTTAATTTTTTGCATTCAGTTCTGTATCATTTCTTGGGCAATTCTATGATTCTCCTCATCCATTACACCAGTTCATAGATTATAATCAGCATAACAGACTTAAACCATTTGTACTTAAATTGTGTACTAAATAGCTTTATTTCTGAGTTTCTTTTCCTTTAATACTGTTATTGCTGTGTGCCATTACTTATAGCAACCAGATGAACAATGGCTCTGAATTTTGCCCTATTATGAGTAACCTTCACTCTCCCAGCATAACTGACTCCATTGTCACAGTCATTGTATCTGTGCATCAATCTGCCTCATCCAGGGTCTTCTTCCCGTGTACTGCCTTCTACCCTTTCAAGTATTCAAGATGAATATGTGGAGATTTTATCTAATATTTTTGCCAGTCAATTTAATCAGTGTCTCCGTGATATTAAAAAAAAACAACAAACATACCACAAACCACCACCAAAACAAAATCACAACAACAACAGCAAAATTGGTCGTAAAGGAATTGTGACTTGTTATTTCAATACAACCATTAAACTTGAAGAGCTCCACCAAACACTGTACACCCTGGGTAATCATTATTGCAGTTGAAACATCAGCGTCACAGTGTTTAGAATCACAGTAACCATGAATTACCTCTGTACAGCAAATGGACAGACCAGTGCTATACCACTTAGAAGAATGTTTGAACTAAAATAATTAAAACTAACCTGAGAGTTTTATTAAACACAGTGTATGGGAATGATCACATGAAACACAAAGCTAATGAAGGAATGTGTGAAACACAATGTACATGAATGAAACACAATATATCAAAACCAATATATAATTTTTAAAAAACCGTAAAAAGGAGAAAAGATATAAAATATTATTAAAGCTAGGATTTGAAAAAGAGTATGAAAAGCAATATATATGTATATATTTATATATTATATACTATTTATATATATGTTAT
>NW_006399869.1:7694369-7698362 GCF_000299155.1 Elephantulus edwardii | reverse complement strand
ACAAGCCTGGAAGCAGGAGCAGCATTCACTTCCAAAATGGCTTGCCTCCAGAAACTCTGTGTACGAACAGTGCTCAGGCCTTTCGTTCATAGGGTTGCTATGAGTCGTCTATGACTCGATGGCACCTAACAATAGCAACAACATTATATAATATTAAATTATATGTTTTATAATATAAATTAATATGCTTTAAAGATGTATTAGGTGGCCTAGTGGCAAGAAGCTGTCCTGCAATCCAGAAAGCATACGGTTCAAGACCACCAGCTACTCTGTGGTAAAAAAATGGGAAATCTCCTCCTGTGCAGTTATCTGTTTGTGAAAACCCACTGGATCATCAACTATGAATCAGTTCTGACTCAACAGTACACAACAACAAAGAAGTATTTGCAAGAATAATGATGGTTAATATTTTATTTTTGTTATTATTTAGCGTAATAGATATAGTAATTCCCAACTTTCTATGTCTTCAATCTTTCAGTAAAAATTCAAACTAAAATAGCTTCACATCGGCCTTTCTTGGAAAAATTAAAAAGTATGAACAATACTTTGAAAAAGACTAAAAGCATTTTCCTTGTGAAGAGGAACTAGACAAAGATGCCCACTCTAAGCTCTTCTATTCAATATTATATTGATACTTCCTGGGGCAATACAACAAGAGAAGGAAATAAAAGGCATACTGATTTGCAAAGAGATGGTTCTATCCAGGAACACTTGATTGTGCTTATGGCAAACCTGTGTTTGGACAGATGACAGTCATCAGAACAGAACAAGGAAACACTGCAGGAATGGTATAGGCCAGGGATGCAACTGTCTCCATGTTGTTTCAATCTATATGAGAAACATTATCCAAGAGACTGGGTTCTCTGTGGAGGAATATGGTATTAGGATTGGAAGAAGCCTCATCAACAACCTGCATTATGCAGGTGATACAAACTTTCTTGCCAAACCTGAGGAGGATCTGAGTCATTTGCTGCAAAAGATCAAGGACTGAAGCCTTCAGTATGGGTTGAAGCTCAACATAAAGAAAGCAAAGATTCTCACCACTCAGCCAATTTGCAGCATCATGATAGATAATGAAGAGACTGAGATTGTTCGCAGCTTCAGTTTCTTTGGCTCCAAAATCAACACTCTTAGCACCAGCAGTTAGAAAATAAAAAGATTAATTGCACTGGGAAAATCTGCTGTCAGGGAATTCTGCAGTACTGAAGACCAACAATATCAGTCTGGAAACTAAGGTGCTCCTTATTTGGGCCACGTTTTTTGCAATTATTTGCTATGCATGAGAAAACTGTACAATGACTAGGGATAATAGAAAGATTTTTGGGCTGTAACGCTGGAAAAGAGTAGTAAATATACCATAGATTGCTAGGATAACAAGTAGGTACGTTCTGGACATTGTGAAACCAGGCTGCTCCTTGAAGGCAGGGATTCTGAAGCTCCATGTGACATATTTTGGTCAAGTTGTAAGGAGTGACAAGTCCTTGGAGATGGAGATCATGCTTGGGAGGGTGGAGAAGTACAGCAGGAGAGGAAGACCCTAAATGCATTGACTCAGTGACTAGGATAATAGGAGTAAGAGTGTCAGAGACAATAAAGTTGGCTCATACTAGAGCAGGGGTCAGAGCTATTGTACCTCAGTCACTGTGAGTTGCAAGTGACTCGATGTCACATAATACATCAATATGCAGATGATATGATAATTTACAGAAGAAACACACACACACAAAATTAGAGCTAGGGGACCAATTTAGTAGAGTGGTAAGATACAAGATTATTATCGGAAAGTCAGTGAGAGTCCTCTACAGTAACAAAGAGAATACAGAGAAAGAAATCAAGAAAGCAATACCATTTATAATAGCCAACCACAACTGAGATACTTGGGAATGAATCTAACTAGAGACACAAAACACCTGTACGAAAAAACCTATAGAACATTTCTGTGGGAAACGATGAAAATACCTAAGTAAACAAAAATATTCCCTGTATGTGAATAAGAAGAATCGATATAGTGAAAATGAAAATCCTACAGAAAGTAATCTACATATTCAGTGCAATCAAATTACCGGCACCAAATTCATTTTTTAAGGAGATCAAAAGGGAAATTGTCAAGTTTATTTTGAAAGGAAAGAGACTCTGAATAGGCAAAGCACATTGGAAAAACAAAAACAAATTGAGAGGCATACCACTCCCTAACTTCAAAACCTACTGTACAGTGGTAGCACCTAAAACAGCATGGTACTGGTACAGAGCACACAGACCAATGGAAATGAATCAAGAACCCAGATATGGACCTATCTATCTGTGGTGAACTGATATTCCACAAGAAAACCAAACCTATCAAGTGGGGAAATAAAAATCTCTTCAACAAATGTTTCTGGAAAAACTGGGCTTCTATCTGCAGAAAGCTGAAACAAGATTCACATCTCACACTATGAACAGAAATCAACTCAAGGTGGATCAGAGACATGGAAGTAAAGCCCCAAACCAAAAGTTCATAAGAGACAAACTGGGACCAAGTTTAGAAGGCTTAATCTATGGTATGAAAAGATTGACAAATTCAACCAGTAACGCATAATCTGGAGAAGATAAAATTGATGAATAGGACTTTTTAAAGATGTGCTCATCCAAAACTTTTTCCAGCATAGTGAAAAGAAAACCCACTGATTGGGTATAAAAAACATTATGTAATACCATGTCAGACAAGGATCTCATAACAAAAGATTACAGAAAACTTTTACAGAAAAAGACTGATAACCCAATTTCAAAATGGGAAAGATATTTGGAAAGGCTTTTTCCAGAGGAACACATTTGGATAGTCAACAGAGACATGAATAAATGCTCAACATACCTGGCAATAAGAGAGGTGAAAATAAAAACCATAATGAGATATTATCTAATTCCAGTAGCTATGGCAAAGTTTATCAGAGTAGCAAGCAATAAGTGTTGGAGATGGTGTGGAGAGGTGAGAACTCTCATACACTGTTGGTGATATTATAAAATGGTACAAACACTCTGGAAATAAGTGTGGCGTTTCCTCAAAAAGTTTAGCACAGATACTTCGTATGACACAGCTATTCCATTACTAAGAACATATACCAAGAAAGTAGAATTCAGACAAAAGTAGAGGTCTGTACACCAATGTTAACATCAGAGTTATTCACCATCCCAAGAACATGGAAAACCTTAGATGTCCAATTACAACAGAATAGGAAAATTGTGGTATATTCACACAATGGAATACTATGTAGCACTCAGGAGCAATAATTTCAAAAAATACTGCATAACTTGAGAGAGACTGGAGACCATTATTTTGAGTGAACAAACAGTCTCATGAGGACAAATACTGCATAAAACCATTATTGTAAAAATAGAAGGATAACTTGTAAAATATGTGTGGAGATCCAGTGGGAGAAGAAGTGAGAGAAGAGAGATGAGGAAAATTAGGGGCAAAATCACAGGGTAGCACAATTTGGTAGTTGAAGGAAGTAGGTAATGGAAATGAGAAACATGTGTCAGGGATCTGAAAAGACAGGTTGATCGACATAGTCCAATGGTGATTAATTTTATAAAATATAATATGTGGTAATGATTGTATGAAACAAAACGTGAATAAAACATAGCGTGAAATACAATGGGTATGATGAACTTTGTAATCAACACAACATAAAAATAAAAAAACTCAAACTAAGGAATTCCTGACCCAATTTATAGTTTTTTAAATTGCTTCATACTTATATGAAAGTTGGACTGTTGTGAGAAAAGCTGAAGAAGAACTGATGTCTTTGAATTGTGGTATAAGAGAAGAGAATTGAAAAACCCATGTTTGTTGTTGATGTTATGTGCCATCGAGTCGTTTGCGACTCATAGTGACCTTATGCACAGCAGCCCTAAACCCTGCTCTATCCTGCGCCAACCGCACTGCCTCTGACACACCCATCCCGATAACCCCAGTCACCGAGTCAATCCATCTCATAGAGGGTCTTCCCCTCCTGC
>NW_006399869.1:7673272-7692019 GCF_000299155.1 Elephantulus edwardii | reverse complement strand
GCATATATCTGAATGATAGTGGTATTCACTGGACTTCCTTGTAAGCATACGGATATAATCCTGTCACTCACAACGTTGTACTTCAAGATGTATCTAGAAATTACTTTTTTACTATGAAGGCAACCCCATATGAATAACCCATAGAAAGTAAAAAATAAAATAAATATATCTGAACAAAGCAGTTTTAGAAAAGTTAATTTTTTTTCCTAAAAGATGGAGATGGTGAGATTTCATCTCACATTGTTCGAGCATATTACCCAAAGTAGTCATTCCCTGGGAAAGAGTATTGTGCTTGGAAATGGAGGGTCAAAATAGGAATGGATGTTCTCAATGAAATGCCTTAACAGTTACTGGAACAATGGCTAAAATGTATCAAAAACAATGCTGAGTGAACGAAATCAGTAACATAAGGACAAAAACTGTATAAAACCATTATTGTAAAATGAGTATGAAAATCCAAGGGGAGGGGTTGGAAGCAGAGGGGTGAGGATGGGTGGTGGGGAGAAGATTAATCCTAGGGTCACACAATTTGATAAGTGGGGAGAGTGTGAAGGAAATGGGAAAAATCCAGTGTGAAAAACAATGTATTTGAAGTTTGTAAATAAACCAGTATAAAGTAACAATATTTAAAAAAAAACAAACAACAAAACAAAAACCCAAAACATTGAGGATAATACAGAATCCAGCAGCGGGTTTTTGTTTGTGGTTTTTTTCCCCTGTAATGCATAAGGTTGCTTTGAGGTAGAGGCAACTTGAAATTATCTATCAAAAACAAACAGATTTGACCTTACTAACATAACAAAGCAAATATAATTTCCTAATAATAGTATAGCTCCAAATATAAAGGTTAGGACTTCAATATGTATTTAGGGGGAAATAATTTAATCCATAATTGACATCATCACAAGTATTGGGAATGATGATGAGAACTTTCCAATAATAGCACATATGACGCAAAGTGGAGACACTTAATGTGCATTTAGGAGAAAAAACAATATAAATGAAAAACTTTTGAGGAAATGAAATAGTTACACACATTTACAGGTAAAATAATTTTACATATATGTCTAGAATTCTAGCAGTATAAACAGATGTGTATTTTTTTCCCTTAATTACCTAAATTAAAACATTCTTACTGATTCTGATTAAAGTAGATGTAAAAGTCTTAAAAGTGTAGAGGCATAAAGATGGACAATTTGCTTGTTCAGGTTATAGCAGCTGCTGCAAATTAAGATTTCATAGCAAAATACAGGAAGAGGAAATAGGATACTAATTCTATCAGATCAACACAGAAAGTAGAAACTCATGAACAAAATAAATATAAAAGGAAAAATATTCTAAATCCACTGTCTTTGGTCTCAGTTTTTTCATGTACAAGGTTCCTGGATTGGAAAGAAAGTTGTTTAACTTACTTCAAAGATAATTTGAAGGTCTACATAGTCATTAAATAAGATATTTCTGAATTTGAGGAAATGATTTCTTCTATAACTCCGTAAGATACCAATTTTTGGACGTGTATGTGATATGTGTAAGTCTGATCAAAGCTTTCTATCACAAATTTAGAAAGCTGCAGCTTGGTTTATGTCCAAAAGATTTATCCATGGTCTAAGCACTTTACAAAAGAAAAAAGATAATAAGTCTGAAACTTTGATACTCAGTAAGAGGAATCATAAAATCAGTTTTGAATTGTTACCGGCGATGACATAAGGATAAACAGTGAGACTTGATGAGAAGCTGTGAATTGTTTACTTAGTAAAGAAATCGACTTGCTTGATCCAATGCCTGGAAGTTTCTATTCATTTTTCTTTGGTCTGTTTTCTTTGTTTGACTCAGGGCAGGGAGCAAATTCTATTATATCCTGTGTATTTGGTAAGCACATCTTTCCTCATTATCACATCATTTTTTTGTTCAAAGGATATTTGATGTATGTGGCAGTGTTTGAACCTTAAGATAAAGATGTAATCAAATAATTCACATCAAATACTCATCACCATTTTAGAAGACAAATATATCAGAGTTTGTTAAATACTAAGAAAGTTTCATTTCATGTGCTGGAAAAATAATTAGCCTTGGAGAAAATAAATCGTGTGTGATTCAGAGAATAAACAATTATAGTCGGAAGTTTATTTGATATGACTTTTCCCAATTAAAAATGTCTTCAGAATTCTGAAGACACCTAGCATTTGTCTCAGTATGAATTAGGATACACCATGCCATAGAAATAAATATTTTTTTCTGTTTAAATTGACCATGGTACTAGAGATATTACAGCTAACGTTAGATGGATTTTGGCTGAAAGCAGAGAATACCAGTGGAACGTCTATCTGTGTTTCATTGACTGTGCAAGAGCTTTTGACTGTGTGGATCACAACAAACTATGGCTGGCACTGAGAAGAATGAAAATCCATTCTTGACTGTGCTTATTTAAAACCTATACTTGAACTACATGGGTAGAGTGGAGGGACAGTGCAGGAGGGGAAGACCCTCTATGAGGTGGATTGATTCAGTGACTGGGGTAATCAGGATGCGTGTGCCAGAGGCAATGAGATTGGCACAGGATAGAGCAGGGTTTAGGGCTGTTGTACATAGGGTCGCTATGAGTCGCAAATGACTCGACGGCACATAACAACAACAACAACATACTTGGACCAGGAGGCAGTCTTCGGAACAAAGCAAGGAAATATTAAATGGTTCAAAATTGTAAAGAGTGTATGCCAAGGATGTGTCCTATTTCCATACATTTTCAATCTGTATACAGAACAGATCCTTTGGGAGGCTGAGCTGTATAAGGAGGGATGTGGCATTGGGATTGAAGGAAGACTCATCAACAATATGCATCATGCAGATGACAAAGCTCTGCTGCTGAAACTGAGAAGGACCTGAATCACTTGCTGCAAAAGGTCAAGTACTGCAGCCGTCAATATAGATTGAAGCTCAATATCAAGAAAAACAAAGATTCTCACCACTAGGCTAATTGGCAGCATCATGATAGATGGTAACTAGATTGAGATTGTTAACAACTTTAGACTTTGGCTTCACAAGCAACACTCTTGGTACCAGCAGCCAGAAATTAAAGCATTAATTTTATTGGGAAAGTCTGCTGTCAGAGACTGCTCCAAAGTACTAAGAGCAATGATGTCAGTCTGGAAACTAAGGTGTGCCTTATCCAGGCCATAGTCTTTGCAATTACTTACTATGCATCAGAAAGCTGGACAACGACTAGGAGTGATAGAAGTAGAATTGATACCTTTGAGCTGTAGTGTAGGTCAAGAGGATTGAATATACATGGACTGCTAAGAGAAAAAAAAAATGTTCATCCCAGAGAGGGTGAGATCAGCCTGCTCCAACGAGGCAAGGATTCTGAGGCTTTGTCTGACATACTTTGGACATGTTGCAAAGAGGGACTAGTCCTTGGAGACAGACATCATTGCTTGGCAGAGTTAATGGGATGGATTGATTTAGTGACTGGGGTGGTGGGGTTAAGTGTGTCACAGACAATAATATGGGCATAAGATAGAGCAGAGTTTAGGGCTGTTGTACTATGTTGTTGCTATGAGTTGCAGGTAACTCAAGAGCACATAGCAACAACAACAACAACATTTAATTTTTTAATATCAGTATTAATACATATTTATATTAATATATAAAATATGTAAATATATATAAATATATAAGAACATATAAATATATAAATACTAGCAGCATCTGTATTTCTTTCTCATTATTTCTTGTCTGACAACTTTTCTCCGATAAGACACACAAATTAGTACTGTCAGTTTAATAACAATAGGGAAACAAAGAAAATAAGCTCACTGTGTTCATCACCTTTCTGTTAGCATCCAAGCACATAATAATTATGTCGCTTGGGTCCTTTAAAAAATCAGTAAAGCCTTATTAATTGTTACATTTATTACTGAATTTGTTGTCTTAACAGCATTAATAAAAAGTCATCCTTAGGGGGATTGTGTACCAATGAAGGAGATTTTCTTTTGCTTTACAAGGATAGGAGCGAACTGTGGGTGGAGGTGGGGATGGGGTGGGCAGGGAGAAAAATGCAACAATGAATGAATGGAATTCCAAGATCTCCGTAAATGTTCATTGAGATTAATGATAATAATTTTTAAAAAAAGAGGAAAAAAAAGTCATCCTTAAACAATGATTGCAAGAAGATTGATTAATCAGTGACTGAACTTGTACAAGATAATAGAGGGGAGAAAAGTTTTGCTCTCTCTGCTTGTTTACTTATATTACCAATTTGGAATAAAATTTTAAAATTTTATATTAGTAACTTAGTTAAGTAAGAAAACACATCTTCATAATTAGAATAAAATAAGTGCTATGAAGTCAGTTATGACGCTCTATTATGTTTCTTTGAAAATGAATTTTTAAGGGAAAGACTGTCCATCTTTCTTCACGAAAGTGGCTGGTGGATTACAACTTTTTCTTTATCAATTTTCACATTATGTGCTCCAACAGAAAGACTCTAATGTTCATTTATAAGTTTGTAATATTGGTTGTATTAATGTCATTACCTGCTTGCCTGCACAGCTTCTGCTGAGATATTGGAGCTTAGCCTTATTCATTCTCTTTCATAGATAATTTTTTTTTCCTTCCTGAGTTGCATTCAGTTGTTCTTGTTGTTTGGTGCCGTCGAGTTGTAGAGGACTCATAGCGACCCTATGAACGAAATGCCTGAGTGTTGCTCATAGGGTTTCTGGGGCAAGCCATTTAGGAAATTGATGCCTCTCCTGCTTCCAGGCTTGTTTTAGTCGGGTCCAGCAAACACTGTCCACCATGGGTGGCCATTGCCATATTTGGCACATCAGTGTCACAGCAACCAGGAGTTACCTCTGTACAGCAATGCACAGACCAGTGCTATACCACCTAGAAGAATGTTTGACAGGAAAACAATATAAACCTGGCCTGCGGGCCGGGGATTAAAATCACCTACTTTCAACTTGGTAGCATAACTTTCTGTCCACTAGGCCAACATAGCTCTCTCTCTGTCGTCGTTGTTATTGTTGTTTGGTGCCATGGAGTCCTAGACGACTCATAGTGACCCTATGAATGAAAGGCCTGAATATTTTTCATAGGGTTTCCGGAGGCAAGCCATTTCGGAAACGGATGCCTCTCCTGTGTCCAGGATTGTTTTAGTTGGGAAGCTCCAGCAAACACTGTTGACAATGGGTGACCATTACCACGTTTGGCACATCATTGTCACAGTGGTCAGCATCACAGCTGTATCACCAGTAGTCTTTCTTATTCTTTCGATAGTCAGCATTCAGTAGTCTTTCTTAGTTTTTGGTTGGAGAATTTGTTAATGATAGGGTATAGTGTTTTTCTTTTGGGAATATCCTGTTTAGGGTTTTTTTCCTCCTTGAATGTTCCTTTGCCTCCTTTTATATGATACTAGAAAGTTTCTTTTTTCCCTTCCAAATTAAATTTTCAATGATTGTTCTTGGTGAATTTTTGTGGTTTCTTCCTGTTGTGGAATTTCAGTTACATATATCTTATTTCTATTATTGGTATCGCACATGATTACTATTTTTTTTGTTTGTTTGTTTGTTTACTCACATTTTATTTCTGATTTTTACTGCTGTGGATTAATGTTAAGGGCTTAGTTTTCTGTATCACTCCTTGTGGGTCCTAAATCTTTTAGTTATTTACTAACGTAGATGCTGATTGTTGATCCACATAAAATGGTATCCTCGATTTCAATTTTTTTCTCCATCTATCATGATATTGTCTATACATCTAGCGGAGAGAATTTTAATTTAATATTGATACATAATTTGTCTTTGATCTCCTTTAGCAAATGTTTCGTCTTTTTCACTTTCTACATTCAAGGTTGTGTCATTTGTATAACACAAATGGTTGATGAAAGTTTCTCCAATATTGATGTTAGTTGGAAATAATGATAAAAACTTCTACCCACATCTTTCCTTACTCTAAATAGTGTATTTATTCCTTGTTTTAATGTGCCAGCTCTTGTTTATCTATGTGTAAATTTGTACAAGTAAAAACAAGTGTTCTAGGATTCCCTTTCTTTTCAATGACATTAATAATTTGTTAAAAGAAAGTATTTTTGTATAGACAATAAAACACAAGTAAACATCTTTTTGTTATTCTCTACTGTCAACAAAGATCCGCTTGATATCAGCAAGGATATCCCTCATTCTATGGACTCTTCTTAATCTACCTTAAATTTCTAAAAGATCTCTAATAGTGTACTGTTAGAGGCAGTTTAAAATAATCATTAAGAAGATTTTATCTGGATTTGCAAATAATCATATTGTATAAAAAATTCCACATCATGTCATATCTTGTGATCATAATTTGGGAAAGGTAAAGATGATTTTTAAGAAACATGTTGCTATTGTGGTTATGTGCCATCAAGTCAGTTGCAACTTATAGTAAACGTAGGTACAATAGCATTAAAACCTACTCTATCCTGTATCATCTTTACTGTCTCTGACACTCTTCATTACTCTATCCACTAAATCAATCCATCGCATCTATGGTCTTTCTCTCCTTATCTGGCCCTCCACCCTTCAAAGCATGATGTCTCTCTCCAAGGACTGGTCCCTCCTTGCAACATTCCCAAAGTATGCCAGCCAAAGCCTCAGAATCCTTGCCTCCAAGGAGCAGCCTGATTTCATCCTCTCTTGGATGAACGTGTTTGTTCTCTTGGCAGTCCATGGTATATTTAATACTCTTCTTTGGAACCACAGCTCAAAGACATCTATTATCTTTCTATTATCCCTAGTCATTGTCCAGCTCTCTGATGCATAGCAAGCAATCGTGAAGACTATGGCCTGGATCATGTGCATCTTAGTCTCCAGACTAATGTTGTTGTTCTTCAGTACTCTGAAGAGGGCCCTGACAGCTAAGTTTCCCAGTGCAATTCGTCTCTTGATTTCCTTGCTGCTGGTACCAAGAGTGTTGTTTGTGGAGCCAAGCAAACTAAAGCTCTTAACAATCTCAGTCTCTTCACCATCTTTTATAATGCTGCCAGTTGGCCCAATGGTGAGAATCTTCGTGGGCTGGGTTTGTTTGTGTGTTTGTTTGTTTTGTTTTGTTTTGTTTTATGTTGAGCTTCAATTCATATTGAAAGTTGCAGTCCTTGATGTTCTGCAGCAAGTCCTTCATATCCTCCTCAGTTCCAGCAAGCAGGGTTGTGTCATCTGTGTCATCAACAAAGATTGTTGATGAGTCTTCTCCAATCCTGACGCCACCAGCCTCCTGGATAATCTGTTCTGGGTATAGATTGAAAAGGTATAGAGACAAGATATATCTTCCTAAATATGTATTTGGAGTTATTTTATAAAAATTACCATGTAATGTTGTTTGCATTTTTTGCCAAAATTTTTAAATGCAGAAATTATATAAAGGTAATGTAATTATGTACAACTATAATCGTGACAAAGCACAAGGAAGAATTCAAGATACTAAAGAGTTGAATACAGGATTTCAAAAGGCAGCTCGGAATGACAAAATAAAATACTACAATGAAATGTGCAAGGAGTTGGAGTCAGAAAATCAAAAGGGCCAAATTCGCTCAACATTTCTTGAGCTCAAGGAAATGAAGAACAAATTCAAACCTAGAGTTCCCATAATAAAGGATGCTTTCTGCAGAATGTTAAATGATCCAGGAGGTATTAAAAGAAGATGGAAAGAATATAATGAGTCACCTTATCGAAAGGAATTGGAAGACACAAAAGAATTTCATGAAACAACATATGAGCAAGAGCCTATGGTGATGAAAGAAGAAGTGCAGGCTGCTTTGGAGGAAATGACAAAAATTAAGGTCCCAGGAATAGATGGTATACCAATTGACATATTTCAGCTAACAGATGCTGCCCCAGATGTGCTCATCAAGTTGTGCCAAGAAATCTGTAGAACAACCACTTGGCCAACTGACTAGAAGAGATCTATATTTGTTCCCATACCAAAGAAAGGTGACCCAACAGAGTGTGGAAACTATAGAACGATCTCATTGATTTCACATGAGAGCAAGATTCTACTGAAGGTTATCCAAAATCGACTGGAACAGCACATCAGCAGAGAACTACCAGAAGTCCAGGCTGGGCTTAGAAGGGGTCATGGTACTAAGGATATTGTACTGCTGTTAGATGGATCTTAGCTAGAAGCAGGGAATACCAGAGGAATGTCTGTGTTTCATTGACTATGCAAAGGCATTTGACTGTGTGGCTCATAACAAACTGTGGCTGATTCTGAGTAGAATGGAAATCCCAGAACACTTGATCATTCTAATGCAAAAGCTATATTTGGACCAAGAGGCAGTCATCAGCATAGAGCAAGGGAACACTGCATGGTTCAAAATTGGGAAGGGCAAAAAAAAAAAAAATGGGAAGGGCGTACACCAGGGATGTATCCTATCTCCATACCTTTTCAACATGTATGCAGAACAGATTGCCCAGGAGGCTGGGCTCTATGAGGAGAAATGTGGCGTCAAGATTCGTGGACTATCTATCAACAATCTGCGTTATGCAGATGACACAACCTTGCTTGCTGAAACTGAGGAGGATCTGAAGCACCTGCTGCAGAGTGTCAAGGACTACAGCCTCCAATATGGATTGAGGTTCAATGTCAAGAAGACAAAGATTCTTACCACTGGACGAATTGGCAGCATCAGGATAGATGGTGAAGAGATTGAGATTGTTCACAGTTTTAGTTTGCTTGGCTCCACAGTCAACGCTCTTGGCACCAGTAGCCAGGAAATTAAAAGGCACATTGCCATGGGAAAGTCTGCTGTTAGGGACCTCTCCAAAGTACTGAAGAGTAATGGTGTCTGTCTGGAGACTAAGGTGCGTCTGATACAGGCCAAGGTCTTTGCTATCACTTGTTATGCATCAGAGAGTTGGACAATGACCAAGGAGTTTAGAAGGAGAATTGATGCCTTTGAGCTGTGGTGCTGGAGAAGAGTATTGAGAGTACCATGGACTGCTAGGAAAAGAAACGGATTCATCCTAGAAAGGGTTAAACCGGGTGACTCCTTGGAGGCAACAATCCTGAGGCTCCGTCTAACATACTTTGGAGATGTTGTAAGGAGATTCCGGTCCTTGGAGAAGGCCATCATGCTTCGTAGTGTGGAGGGACAGCGCAGGATGTGAAGGCCCTCTATGAGGTAGATTGATTCAGTGACTGGGATAATCGGGATGGGAGTGTCAGAAACAGTGTGATTGGCATAGGACAGAGCAGAGTTTAGGGCTGTTGTACACAGGGTCGCTATGAGTCACAAGCGACTCGACGGCACATAACAACAACAACATAATCTTGACTTCGAATTTTTTTTTAAAATTGTGTTTTATTTTATTTTATTTGCATTATGAGTGGTAGAAGCTTGTCCTAACAATTCATTTTGAGTATACTATATTGCTACTACGACAGAGATTGAGTGACAAACAATTAAAAAATACGTAAAGTTGTTTGCAAAGCTATAGGAGAGTTTTTCCCCCTTTTACCTCTACTGCCAGATTTACTTCACTAAAGCAGCTCCCTATATACATTTGGTTAATGTTGGAATGATTTCAGATAAAAGGTGTCAGGAATACCTGTTTTTTTAATATAAATATAATACTGTTATTGTTGCTGTTGTTATGTGCCATCTAGTCACTTGTGACTCATAGCAACTCTATGTACAAGAGCCCTAAACACTGCTATATCCTGTGCCTACTTCACTGTCTCTGATACACCTATTCTCATTACACCAATCACCTAATCGATCCATCCCATCGAGGATCTTCCTCTTTTGTGTTGTCTCTCTACCCTCCCAAACATGATGTCCCTCTCTAAGGACTGTTCCCTCCTTACAACATGCCTAAATTATGTCAGACGAAGCTTCAGAATCCTTGCCTCCAAGGAGCAGTCTGGTTTCACCTCTTCGGAACGAAGATGTTTTTTCTCCTAGTAGTCCATGGTATATTCAACACTGTTCTCCAGTACCACAACTCAAATGCATCAATTCTTTTTCTATCATCACTAGGGACTGTCCAGCTCTCTGACACATAGCACGCAATTGCAAAGAATATGGCCCAGATAAAGTGCACCTTAGTCTCCAGCTTGATGTTATTGTTTTTCAGTACTCTGAAGTGGTCCTTGACAGCTGACTTTCCCAATGCAATTCGTCTCTTGATTTTCTGGCTGCTGGTACCAAGTGCATTGATTATGGAACCAAGCAAACGAACACTGTTAACAATCTCAATCTCTTCACCATCCATAATGATGCTGCCAAAATACTACCTTTGTTAAAAATTTTAAAAACACCACTTGTCAGTTGATATTTTTCTCATTTTTATTGCTTAGTTTTACGTGTTTTCTCTTTATGAGCTGGTAAATTGGTACATTTTCCTTAAAGATTTTTTAGTCACAATTTCTGTTGTAAAAGATAAATCAAATAATTATTAATTTACTTAATACGTGTAATTATTCCCATATCTACTTAGAGAAGTTCTCTCTTCTCTCTTTTGCTCATTTTTACTATCTCTCTAATTCTCACTTTGTTGTTGTTGTTAGATAGCATCAAGTCCAGTAAAACTCATAATTATCTTGTGACTAAAAAATCTAAACCCTATCCTATCTTGTGCTATTCTCATGACCTCTGACACAATTTAGACCATTGTTGCAGTCACTGTGTCAATCCAGCTAGTAGGTCTTCCTTTCTTTCTCTGAACCTTGCTGAGTGTAATGCTTTGTAAAAGTTCCGTATTGGTTTGCATATATTGTGTATTTGCTATGTTTTATAAAATCATTTGTAAGTTGTTGTTGTTGTGTGCTATAGAGTTAGAATCAACCCATAGCTGACCTTCTGGTGGGTTTCCAGAGGCAGTTAATCAAAACACAGGAGAAGATTGCCCATCATTTTACCTCAAAGTAGCTTGTGGCCTTGAGCATCATGCCTTCAGAATCTCAGCACCTTGGTACACATTTTATTTTATTTAATTGATCTCCATTATTCCGTCTGCTATCAACCCATCTTCTCAAGCCCCTTTACCTCCCTTCACTCACTAACCTCAGGTTCCTCAGTGATTTTCTCCCTTTCTCCTTTTGCTAACCCCCTTTCCTTTCTTGACATTTATAAACATTTTACTCCGTTATATTAGTGTTTTCACAGTGTTGTTGCTGAGCATCATCGAGTCAGAACCGACCCATAGCTGACCCTTTGGTGGGTTTTCAGGGGCAGTTGATCACCCAAGGAAAGATTACTCATCCTTCTCTCACAGAGCAGCTGGTGGATTCAAACTGTGCCTTTGGGATTGAAGCACAGCTTTTGATCACAAGGCCTTCAAAGCTCCCTTTCCAAGGACCCTGCACCTCCTAACGACATGACCAAAGTATATGAAATGAAGCTTTGCCATCCTTGCTTCCAATGAGCACCCTGGTTGCACTTTCTTTAAGACATAATCTGTTTGGGTTTTTTGGAATTCATTGGATGTTCAGCACTCTTCTCCAATACTCAAAGGCATCAATTCATCCTCTATCATTCTTATTAATTGTCCATCTCTCAGATACATAGTAAATTTTTGGAAAGACCATGGCCTGAATCAGACATGCCTTAGTCTTTTAACTAACATTCCTGCTCTTTAGTATTTGGAAATGTCCTCAACAGCAGACTTGCCCAATACAATACATCTTCTGATTTCTTGAAAGTCATCACTTAAGGCACTGACTATGGAAGGGAGTTGTGGTTACTTAGGAATTGTGCTGCCAACTTGAAAATATTTGGTTCAAATCTCCCAGCTGTTCTGAAGGAGAGAAATGGACAAAATCCTTCCATGTGATTTATTGCCTCTGCAAACCTACTGGAGGGTCAATTATGAGTTAGTTCCAATTCCAATGCCAGCCAACCAATGGCCTACTCCATAGGGACTGAGATAACTATTCCAAAGGTGGTTTGAATTCATCAGGACTCCGTCTGAGAAAGATGAGCAATCTCCTATCTTGTCTCTCACATTAAGATCCTTTTAACTATTTTGTTGTTAAATACCATTGAGTCAGAACCAATCCACAGCTGACTCCCTGGCAGATAATCTAGGCAGTAAATCGTAATGGAGGAGATTGTCTGTCTTTCACCCATGGAGCAGCCGGTTGTTTCAAACCACATACCTCTGGGTTGGCAGCACAGTTCCTTAGCACTATACCAACAGAGCTCTACGTTCAACTATTATTGTTGTTACGCGTATCATTGAGTCAGCTGTGCCTCGTAGGGGCCCTATGTGCAGTAGCTCTGAACTGTACTCTATTCTGAACCATTCTCACTGTCTATGATATACATAACACCGTTATCCCAGTTACTATGTCAAACTATCTCATCCTGGATCTTCCTCTTAGATAAAGATGGACAGTCTCTTCCTGGTAATATGTATAGCCTTTAAAAACCAATGAATTGGAATTGACTAAGAAACAATGAGTAGCAGGTAGGAATATTTTTTTACCAGAGTGACTGAAACAGGAAAAAGGCTTATCATGTGCATAAGGAACTCTATTACATAGCTAATGAAAATAAATTTAGTACCTTTAAAAAAATACGTTGGCAATAATAACGACAGATTAGTGTCTGCATGTTATGTTGTTCTTGTTGTTATGTGCCATCAAATCCTCTATGACTTTTAGTGATCCTGTGTACAAGAGATCTGAACTCTTGTTATATTCTAAACTTGTCTCCTGACTCCAATAAACCTATGCTTATCACTCCAGTTATTATGTCTATCCATCTTATCCAAGGTCTTCCTCTACTACACTGTCCTTTCATTCGTCAAAGCTTAATGTCCTTCTCCAGGAATGATCCCTCCTGGCCATGTTCCCAAAGTATGTGAGACTGAGCTTCAAAAGCCTTGACTCCAAAGGAAAACTTGGTTTCATTCTTTCAAATACAGACCTGTTTGATCTCCTGGTGGCCCATGGTATGTTCAATATTCTTTTCAAGCACCACAACTCAAAGGCATCAATTCTTCCTCTGTCATCCTTAGTCATTGTCTAGCTCTCTAACGCATAACAAGTAATTACAAATAACATAGCCTGGATTAGGTGCACCTTAGTCCCTTCTCTTGTATCATTATTCTTTTGCTCTTTGGAGAGGTCCCTGACAACATAATTTCCCAATGGAATTTGTCTTTTGATTTCCTAACTGCTGGTGCCAACATATTGATTGTGGACTTAAGCAAGCTGAAATTGTGGACAACCTCGTTATTCTCTCCATCTATCATGGAGCCAGCTGCCCATTGGCCCAGAATCTTTGTCATCTTCATGTTGAGCTTCAATCCAAATAGTGATTCTATCTTTACAAAAATAAATTAATGAACTTAACACATGTACTTCTTCAAATAAAACATACATAAGAATGTTAAAGGAAAATAACCATAGTGACAACCTGGAAACTATCCAATGTTCATCAGGAGTACAATGACTCATGATTAAAATATTTAAATGGTAAAATATTATATTGATTATTACTTGGCTATTTGATATTTAAGTAAAGTAACTACAATTATTCAAATTATTTCAAATAAGTTTTCAAAAACAAGGAACTCATGAAATACTATTCAAAATAGATGAAGCTGGAGGATATTATGCTGAGTGAAATATCTCTGACACAAAAGGACAAATACTACATAGTGGCACTGTTGTAAAACGGGACTGGCATTGGTGTTGGGGGGAGACTGAGAAAGATGGGATAAATTATGCATAATACATTGAAACTTATGAGAGAGAGAACTTTCTAAAAGGAATATATGATTAGGTATTATTGTCATAACAGGAGTCCAGAATAAAGGCTGCATAGTGGAGTAGACTTGGGGGTAGGGATTGCATAACAATGAAAGAATTTTACTTTTCAAAGAGAAGAACAAACCAGAAGGGAGGGGTGGGTAGTGAGAAAAGTTTAACAATGAATGAATGGAAATGCAAAATCTCTGTATATTTTCATAACAACAATCTGGAAGTGTCTTTCATCTTCTATTTTGGGTAAAACCTTATCTGTCAGCTATTGTTCTAAAGTTGAGCAACAAAGTAAGACAGACTCAAAAGAAGGATTGGCCATCCACTTCTGAAATAACTTCAAAATCCCTATGTACTGTAGATCACACTTAGAATATACTAGCAAATATGGCACCGGAAGCTAAACCCTTATATTAGGAAACACAAAGTGAGAGGAATAACTTTGTAGCCCAAGTAGTCACTAGTGATTGGAGTATGGAATATGAGAAGTTTATATACAGGGAAATTAGACATTGTTAAGGAAGAAACCAAACATAAAAATTGACATACTAGACATTAGTGAAATGAGATGAATTTGGAATGGAACACTTTGAATCAGACAATCAGATGATCTACTATGCCCGAAATGAAAAGTTGAGGAACACAGGGTCACAGTCACAGTTAAAAAGACCATTTCTAGATCCATCTTGAAATAAAAATTGAGAACCACAAGATAATATACATATTCATGTGAGGTAGTCCAGCTAATACCACTATAATTCAGATATGTACACCAACAACCTGAGCCAAAGAAGAGGAAATAGATTATTACTACCAACCTTTGTGCTTGGAAATTAATATAATATAATCAAGATGTATTAATAATAATATTGGGTGAATGGAATGCAAAAGTTGGGAACAAGGAAAAAGGATTAGTAGTCTGAAACTATGGGTGTGGTAACAGAAATGGGGCTGAATTTTGTACAATTAATAATTTATTCATTGCAAATACCATTTAAAAAACACAACGGCAGTTATAAACTTCACCTAAAGATCTATATAGTAATTAGATTGATTACATCTGTGGAAAGAATCATTGGAGAAGATAAATACTACCTGTGAAAACTAAGCCAAGTACTGGTTGTGGGACAGACCATCAACTATTCACAGGAAAGTTTAAGTTAAAGCTAAAAAAATTTAAAACAAATTCACAAAAATCAAAATTTGACTTTAAGTCTATCCCATCTAACTTAAAGAAAAAAAAAACCATAAAAACCAAAAACACCACAAACCCTCAGGAATAGATTTGAGCCCTTGAACACTAATGAATGAAAACCAGAGAAGCTCTGAGAAGATGGAGAGAATTTTACCAATGAAGAATGCAAAAAGCAATCACAAAGAGGAAGCAAATCAAGATTGATGCCATAATGGACTCTAATAAAAGCATCATGATAGTTGGTGAAGAGATTAAAATTGTTAACAACTTTAGCTTGTTTGGCTCCACAATCAACACCCTTGGTACCAGCAACCAGAAAATCAAAAGCCAAATTTCATTTGGAAAATCTGTTGTCATGGGCCTCTCCAGAGTACTAAAGAGCAACAATTTTAGTCTGGAGTCTAAAATGGCCTTCCCAATTATGTGATATGCATCAGAAAACTGGACAATGACTAGGGAGAATAGAAGGAGAATTGATGCCTTTAAGCTGGTGCTGGAGAAGAGTGTTAAATATGCCATGGACTGCTAGGACTCGAACTTGGTTGTGGAGAGGGTGAAACCGGGCTGCTCCTTGGAGGCAAGGATTTGAAGCTTCATCTGGTGTACTTGGGGCATGTTTCAAAGAAGGACCAATCCTTAGAGAGAAATATCATGCTTAGGAGTTTAAAGGGACAGTTCAAGAGTGGAAGACCCTCTATGAGATGGTTTGATTCAGTAACTGGGATAATGGGGGTAGGTGTGTCAGAAACAATAAGGTTGGCTTATGATAGAGCAGGGTTCAGAGCTGTTGTACACAGGGTCACTTTCAATCACAGGTGACTAGATGGCACATAACAACACCATAGGTTGTATGTCCCTCCATCCCATTGAAGAGCTTCCTCGTTTTCATTTACCTCTGATTTACAAAGTGTAATATCCTTCTCAAAGGTAGTGTCTCTCCTCATAACATTTTCAACCTACTTGAAATGAAGTCCCACTATCTTCACCTCTAAAGAACATTTTGCCTGTACTTCTAAGACAAACTTTTATTTTGGAATTCCATAATTAATTCAAGTTAATATTTGAGAGAATTCTAGTGGTCTAATGGTTAAAGACTTGCCCTGCAAACACAAAGTCAGAAAATCTGAATCTACCTGCTTCTCTGTGGAAAAAGAAAATGCGCTGGAGGATCATCTATGAGGTGGTTCTGACTTGATGGCATATACCAATGAATTGACATTGATGTAATGGCTCAAATTATTTTAAAGAATAAATCATTATAAGATACTGTATATCCTCTGTATCCCTGTGTAAATGAGTGCATGAGGCAGTATTCTTTTAATTAAAAAAATTAAATGAAGAGATGCAGACATTGGTTATAGATACCATAAATTGTATTTTTAGTGCCATTCTCAAGAAGCAATAGACAGTGAAACTAATGAGATATTCACTGCAGCTTATGGATACAGAAAATGACTGAACTTTCCACTGATATATTCTCTTTTCTTTTTCAATCAAAATTTCCAGAAGTAATTTAGATACGTCATTAGATCTGATTTGAAGGATCTCTAACAACACAGTTTTGGAGTGTTTTACAGATCAGTGTTTCAGATCCATCAGCCACATCATAGGAGAAAGATGTGGTAGTATAAATATAACAACTCTGAAAATTCTACAAAACCATTCTGATCTCTCTTACATGATCCCTATGACTCATGGCAAAATTTTGTTTTATGTTTGTATCTATTTGAAAGGACTGGAATTGGAGTTAAGAACTCAGAGCTTTTATGCAGGGATATTCTCTAAGGATTATGGAGAAAGAGAATAGATGCTTTTCAGTTGTGATATTGGAGAAAGAGAATCAATGTTTTTTTGTTGTGATATTGGAGAAAAGTATTGAATTTCTCGTGAACTATCAAAAAAACCAACAAGTATGTCTTGGAAAAGGTGCAGCCAGAGTGCTTTTTGGAGGTAAGGATGTCAATGTTTTGTTTGTCACGCTTTGGATATGTTGCTGCTGCTTCTCCTTCTTAGGTACCATTAAGGCAAGTGCAACTCAAAGCAACACCACAAACAATAAATCTGAACCCTGTCCTATCCTTCACCAACTTCATAATCTGTGACATACTCGAGTCCGTTGCTGCAGTCACTGTGTCAATACATCTGGTGGAAGATTTCCTCTCATTCTATGTCTCTCCACTTTTCCAAGTATGTTGTTGCTCTCTAAGTAATAGCCTGTTTTAGAAATATGCCTAAAGTATGTAAGATAAAGGCTCACCATCCTTGCTTCCAAATAACAAGTTGGTTTTATGATTTTCAAGATATATGTGCTTGTTTTCTTGGCAGTCTTCCTCCTTCTGACACTAATCGTCTTGAACACAGAAAATGCGACATAAGGGCACAGGGCTGTGAGTGAGCATCTCTCTCTAAGGGCCAGTGGGAGTGAGAATAGCATAGAGACTCATGCTTCAAAGAAGAAAGAAGATAAAGAACCTGCCCAGCCCCATGGTGCCTCTAGAGACACACCAACAGCAAGAGGTTTGTTTATTCATTGTTAACTCGGAGACTTTACTAACAGTTGTGATACTGAGAAGGGAGTTTATTAGGGAAATAAATTGGAGAGTGGGAGAGGCAGACTATCACCTAGCAAAAATCAAGGCTTAGCCCAGCAGACTCAAGGCACAATTCCTCAACCTCTGGTTTCCGAAATGACCCAGCAAGTTTTGCCTCAGAGCAATTATAATCAGCTTTTCCTTAATCATCCCACAAGCATAGCAAAATATTTAACTGTGGCCTTTACTTCAGGGCTCCTTTGGTTATAGCCTGTCACAGTCTTCACAGTAGTGCACAGTCTCTCTACCTTCATCACTAGGGTCTTCCTTTCACCAGTATCTCACTGTGGTATGGCTATCACGAGAAACTTGCTTAGTGTCCCTCAAGTTGCTGCTCAGAGTGGGAAGCACTTTTTCTCTCATCCTAGGCCTACAGCTGTTGATAATTTACAAGACCATGTGTCTGCAGTTAAGGCAGCTGAACACCCTAAGGGGCTAAGATAATGGCTAAAGTAAGCCAAATTTAGTATAATACCGCAGTCGCTATGAGTTGTACTTGGTTTGATAGAATCTAACAACATCTTTAATAGTCTCTGTCTTAATAAGTACATGACGGATTCTTCTATTTCAATTTGAAAATAATTATATTGATTTTCATAGAATTTTCTGCCATGTATAAGGAGTGGCATCCACTTCCGAAACCACAAGCCTCTGGAAACGATGCATGCGGAGAAATGATGATAGTTATAGAACGGAGCTCAGGTCTTTTGTTATTAGGGTCACTATGAGTCGACAGAACTTTACATTACATTATATGCAGAATCCCATGCTTGGATATAGATTAGACTATTGTGATCTGTAGAGCTTCTATTGGCTAATTTTTCAAAGTAAGTCCCAAGTCATCTTCCTCATCTTTCTTAGCCTAAATATGCTTAGTATTATAGTCACATAGAAGCCTTACTTGCCAGATGAGCAGTGACTTTGAATGAAGTGCACTTGTTAGTAATGGAATTTAGATATCTCATGAATGGTGAGAATTCTGCCAATGAAATTAAATTGATGTTGTTGTTGTTTCTGTTAAGTGCAATTGAGTTGTAGACAACTCATAGCAACCCTATGAACGAAAGACCTGAACACTTGTGTAACTCTGTTTCTCCAAGTTCATGTAGTTTTTAGAAGGAAGCTATTTCGGAAGTGGATGCCACTCCTGCTTCCAAGCTTGTTTTAATCAGGGAGCTCCACACACTGTCCACCATGGGTGACCATTATCACATTTGACATATC
>NW_006399869.1:7663980-7671027 GCF_000299155.1 Elephantulus edwardii | reverse complement strand
ATATATATATATATGTTTGCCTGTCTTCCAAAGCTACATTAACAGTGTGTATATACTTGTATACACAAGTCGTATAGCCCTGGTGTACAAGTTGCCATACAGCAGTCACTTGTGGTTGCTGTGAGGCTGAACACTGTGATACTGATGTGTCAAATGCGTTAATGGTTGGTTCCCAATGTGGACAGAGAGTGGGATGGAGCATCCCAATTAAAACAAACTTGGAAGGAGGAGTGGCATCCAAATTCATAATAGCTTGCCTCTGGAAACCCTGTGAACCTGGAGAGAGGATGAAAGGCGCCCAAGCATTGAGGAATATGAGTCACCTGCGACTCGATGGCACTTAACAACAACAAGAACATATAATTACGTTGTTGTTGTTGTTGTTAAGTGCCATTGAGTCATAGCCAACTCATAGCAACCCTATGAATAAAAGACTTGAACACTTGCGTAACTTTCATAATTTCTCATTTTCATCATTTCATAGAGTTTCCAGAAGCAAGCAAATTTGGAAGTGGATGCCACTCCTGCTTCCAAGCTTGTTTTAAATGGGGAGCTCCACCAAACTTTGTGCACCATGGGTAACCATTATCACATTTGATACATAAGTGTTTAGCATCACAGCAACCACGAGTTATCTCTGTACCAGCAAATGGACAGACCAGTGTTATAACACTTAGAAGAATGTTTGAGCATAATCAATTAAAATGAGGCCTGAGTGCCACAGATTAAGATTACCTACCTTTGACTTGGTAGCATCACTTTCTATCCAGTAGGCCAACAAAGCTCTCTCATTATTGTTATTGTTATCGTTATTAAGTGGCATCAAGTCGTAAACAACTCACAGTTAACCTATGAATGAGAGACCTGAACACTTATATAACTTTCATAGTTTCTCCAAGTTCTTAGAGTTTCTGAAGGCAAGCTATTTTGGAAGTGGATGCCACTCCTGTTTCCAAGATTGTTTTATTCGGGGCATTCCACCAAACACTATCCCCCGTAGGACAGTTTGAAAGTCATCTACAGGAGCTGGTTCTATAGTGTCTGGGAGTGGTGAGCACTAGGGTGGAATGCTGATTCTGTAAGGGAAGTGAGGCCATGTGATAACACCTCCTATTGAAAAACCCATTTGGTTTAAATTATTTTCTGTCAAACATTCTTCAAAGTGGTATAGCACTGGTCTGCATATTGCTGTAAAGAGGTAGCTTTTGGTTGCTTTAATGCTAAACACTATGATACTCATGTGTCAAATGTGATAATGGTTATCCATGGTGAACAGTGTTTGGTGGAGCTTCTCAATTAAAACAAGCTTGGAAGCAGGAGTGACATCCACTTCTGAAATGGCTTGCCTCTGGAAACTCTATGAACAATGCTCAGGTCTTTCTTCATAGGGTCGCTATGAGTCATCTACAACTCGATGGCACTTAACAACAATAACAATGGCAACATAGAGAGAGCTACGTTGGCCTAGTGGACAGAAAGTTATGCTACCAAGCCCAAGGTGGGTGATTTTAATCTGCAGCCCTCAGTTCTGGTTTAAATTGATTTTGTCAAACATTCCTCTTAGTGGTATAGCACAGGTCTGTGCATTGCTGTACAGAGGTAATTCGTGGTTGCTGTGATGCTAAACACTGTGACACTTATGTGCCAAATGTGATGACAGTTACCCATGGTGGAAAGTGTTTGTGGAGCTTCCCAATTAAAACAAGCTTCAAAGCAAGAGTGGCATCCACTTCCTAAATTGTTTCCAGAAACTCTATGAACAGTGCTCAAGTCTTTCATTCATTGGGTCACTATGAGTAGTCTACGACTCGACACTGAACAACAATATATATTGTGGAGACAGTATATAATTATTTTAAAAATATGCATATATATTACCTTCATTTGTCATCATCTGCTTTTCTTTAAGATTTAATATGCATCTTTGAATGCAGAAAATATGTAAGATGATTATTCACCCATTTCTTCTTATTGTGGGCATAAACTTAGTCCCACAAGCACATTTATGATAAAGAACATAAGAGTGTTTTGTTGTTGTTGTTGTTTTCTAAATTAATATATTTAAAGATTATCTTATTTTTTAGTTTAAAAATTAATATCTTCATTTTGATTGAATATTTTACAGAAAACACTGTAATATACTAAAAAGTTTAAAAGTTAAAAATAGTCATTGTTAAAAATGTATTCCAACTTACAGTAGCCCCAGAGGACAGGGTAGAGGTTCCCAAAGCTATAATCTTTTCAAAAGCAGACTGCCAGATCTTTCTCCCATGGAGCTAGTATGGTGAGTTCGAACCATTGACCTTTTGGTTAGCAGCTAAAATTGAACACGTCTTTAAGATCTAGGTACAAATATCAAATAAAATATAGTTCCCAGGACTTCATAGCCGTGCACATAGTGAAGCATTAGAACAGCTATTTATTTCTTTCCTTTTTGACTTATTGCACACTGTTCCCAGATGATGTTGTGTGTGGTATAAATTAAACAGACAGTTTATTGAATCTACTTTTAGTCCATCTTCTATAACACACAAGGCATCACTTTCAAGGTGTCACTTCAGAAGAATAAAGGCAGACTGGAGCAATACTTTAAGTCTGACTGGATGAAAAATTATTTGGAAAGCTTCAAGTGCAGTATTATCAGAGTGGCTCAGCAAGATACACAGCATATTGGACACAGCTTTACTTACAAGCATAGAGTCGGTTTCTTATATTTACATAATATCAAGTGTAATAACTGCTTATCTCTCATGGCAAAAATGGGACTTTAGGCACAAATTTAGTACTTAAAACTTATGTTTTGCCCTTGCTTTCATCTTTTTACACATGCTAAGATCTCTGAGTTTTTTGCTGAATCATAGATTCAAAAGAAAAATGAATAATCATAGGATTGAAATACGTAAATTAATCTTGTAGAGGTGATTATTATTTGAAGTCATGCTATCTATATCCTGCATTTACATGAAGATAGTTTTCTTAAGTTTATACTGAAAAGAAATGGTACTTGTTCTCTCAAATATGTAGTCCAGCAGGTCACACTACAACAAAGATTAGTTTTGTAGGAGGAGAAAATATAAACTTGCTTTAATTTTGCAAGTTACCAGAATTTGTGTATTGGTTATTTTCATATTTAAGATATTTATATGTGAAATGTGAAAAGTTCTTTATATTTCATAGCATTTTGAGAATACTAACTTCATTGTAGCTTAATTTGTTTTCATTCAGAAAAACTGACATAAAAAAGGAAAACAAAAATTCCTTTCCATTCAAACTTAATTGCGATCTGTTTTATACCTGTTTTAAGTTTACTCACATAAAATTTTATCTTCTCATTTTTTAGATGGATGAAGAAGGCACACAGACCCCTCAAATCTGACAATGGCTTTGAATAACTAGTAGAGGAATTTAAAAAATGCTTTATGTTCAGAAAATATATACCAAATAAGCAAATTTTGCCATTGCCTTAAGACTGAATGCAACTAGACTTAATGACCAGAATAGTTAGAATCAGGTGCATTGAGAAGAGTGCCTAGTACAACGTGTAAGTAGGGTGTAGTATAAGGATTTCTGTTCAAAATGGCTTTCCTAGCCACGGAGCTTGACTTTGTTATGTGGATGAACATGAATATGGGAATAGTGTGTGTACATAAGGGTATTGACTAGTCTCACCAATCCACAGGGTATTGGCAAGTATCATCATTAAATTGGATGGATCCAGCAGCAGTATTTGAGAATCTCATCACTACCAAATAAGAGGCAAGAGTATATAGTGTGTCGTTCAAGGCCAGAGATTTTTGTACCAGTCACACCAAGGTCTATGGAAGCAGCAGCCCTTAGCAGCCAGTGGTAGAGAACCAGAGACCTGGCACGAAACAGAGCTGACAGAGCTTTTGCCCAAATGTTTTTGAAGACTGGTATTGAGAAACAGCCATAATTGGCAGGACTAAGGACTTTGCAGTGCTTGCCTAAACCCATGAGATTGAGGCACCTGTTAACACATTTTAGAAGCTGTCCCGAATGATTATATCAGCTACCAAAATTAATTACAACCTTTTGACTTCCTTAATATAGTTCTGTGCCATCTGTAAGCTATTACAATTTATTTTAGAGCCCGTAAAGCAATAAAATTGGTTTGAGATAAGTAGAAAGAGGTTTGAGAGTGTGTGGGACATATCTAAGGTGATGGGAATTGGCTTTGTGTGTGAGTGCTGTTGAAGGGGACATGTCCCCATTATGGAGTTTGAAGAGTCAGATATGGCTATTACTACACAGCCTTTGCTCTTCATACAGAAGGCAAGTCTAGAGAGCAGAACATAACTTTTATTTCTAGGATACTCGATTTCCTGTGGCAGCTATATAAAAGGGGGAAGAGAATCTGGATAAAAAAATAAAAGATTGAAATGTATGAGAATATCTCTGTTTCCTTATACATGGTCTGATCCTTCTTCTCATTTTTAATGGAAAAATGTCAAAAGGGAGGGTGATGATGAAAATGATAGAGAAGACCTATCTGGCTTAGTAGATAAATAATATAGGTCTATCTTCCTCTCCAGCTCTCCTTCAATCACATTAAAACAAATTTGTCTTTTCTGCTTAAACATAGGTAAGGGAAGGAGATTGTGATTTTTCTTCACCAAAAGATACTTGAACACGGAATCATATTAACTTAATCTTCTACAGTCAGTTCACAGACAACAGAAAATTTTTTTAAAATAATGAATTAATTTATATGGGAGTAAAAAAACAAAGGAACACAAAACCACTAAAAAAAATACATAGTCCTAAACTGCATTATGCATGTTTCATTTTGTCTGTCTCCACAAAATTTCTTATGAAAATTGTTTGCTTCAGTCATTATAACAGACTTAGATCAGAGTCAATGATTTCAGGAGGAATATTGTAAGGTTTTGAGAAACATCTTAAATAGTATTTCAAATTGTATAATAGGGATTTGATCAATTTACTGCAGAATTATTTTGTTGAAATTGTGAATTTTGAATTTTTTTAAATCTGTTACACCTCACAAGTATTAATTTCTTAATTTTATCTGCATCTAATATAATCATTTTGGAAGCAGGAATGGTGTCCACTTCCTAAATAACATGCCTCCAGAAACCCTATAAACTTTGATAAATGTTGATAGCTGTAGAGGGCCTTCGAGCCCTTTGTTCATAGGGTCGTTATGAGTTGTGCTCACTCAAAGGCAATCAACAACAACAACAAAAACAATACAATCATTAGACTTCCTGAAGTTCTCCTTAACTAATTCTATGTCTACATAGTAATTGTAATATGTGTAACTTCTGTTTGCTGTTAAGGGATGTCTGTTGCAAAATTAATTGAAAGGTCTTCTACTAACCAAAAGATAAAACTTCTCTGGCAGTTTGAATTCACCACTCTGCAGGAGAAAGATGGATAATCTCTTGCTGTGTGAGTTACAGCACGGGAAACTTAAAGTATATGGTCACTTTTTGAGTCAGAATTTACTTGGCAACAAAGAAGTTGGGTTTTTTGTTTGTTTCTTGTGTGTTTTTAAAAGTTTGGGGTTTATTTACAATTAAGTCATTTAAAAATAATTATTTATGAAACATTTATTAAGTTAAATTATAGAAACTTTTTTGGTTTTGTTTTCAATTAATGACACTACTCTCTTTTTTATTATTACTATATGCCATCAAATAGTAATCAAGAATAGCTGGCTCTTCAGTGGGTTTTCAGTGGCTATTAATCACACACAGAATATTGACCATTTTCTCCTGCACAGAAACTCGTGAAAGAAAGCAGAAAATCATCAAGATGACAGTGCAACTCCTTACCCTCTAGACCAACAGAGCTACTTAAACTTACTATAATTATCATGTTGTTGGACGTTATGGACAACATATCTGAACCATGTCCTATCCTGCGCCATACTCACATTGTCTGGCTCACTAAAGACTATCATTTCAGTCACTGTGGCATTTTACCTGGTTAATAGACTTCCTCTCCTTCACTGTTCCTTCTCATTTCCAATCATAATGTCCCTCAGTTCTGACTCAGCCCTATGTACAACAGATCAACACCCTACAGAGTCCTGCAGTATATTTACAACATTTCTCGTGGTTAAGACAGTCATTGGATCAAGATATCTTTTTGATCTTTTCCTTCACCCTGTAAACTAATTTTAGAAAGGTTAAGTGGACTTATTTTTGTTAGGTACTCATAACAACTCTATGAATACTCAATATAAAACCTTCCCTGTCCTGTGTCATTCTTATTATCTCTGAGATACTAGAGCCTCTTGTTGAAGCTACAGTGTCAATTCATCTCATTGAGAGTCTTTCTTTCTTTAATTGACCCTCCAGCATTCCAAGCATAATGTCTCTTTCCAAGGAATATCTTCACCTAGCCACATGTCCAAAATATGAAAGATAAAGTTTTGTCATCCTTGCTTCCAAGGAACACTCTGGCCGCAAGCTTTCCAGGACAAATCTGTTTATTCTTCTGGCAGTCCATGGGGTAACCAGTACTCTTCTTAAGTACCACAACTCAAAGGCATCATTTTTTTTCCCGCTGTCATCCTTATTCATTGTCCATCACTGTAATAGCAGGTGATTGGGGAGATCATTGCTCAAATTGGGGTGCCTTAATCTTCAAATTGACATCACTTCTCTTCTATATATTGTAGAGGCCTGTGACAGCAGACTTGTTGATCTAAGTAAGATGAAATAACTGGCAACATTAAACCTTTCTTTATCTATGATAATGTTGACTATGGGCCTGTGGAGAGGACCTTTATCTTTTTGCTGTTGAGATACAATCCATGGTAATCTACTGCAGGAGTGTCATATCTTCCTCACTTTCAGCAAGAGACATTGTGTTATAAGCATGACACAGGCTGGTGTTTTTTTTTTTAATTGGTCATTTTATTTTATTTTTTATACTACTTTATTTACAAAATTTGAATACATTGTTTTTGATAACAGATTCTTCCAATTTCCCTCAACTCCCCCAACCAATAAAATTACTCCATTCCATGATTAATTCCTCCATTCTCCTGGATATCTT
>NW_006399869.1:7663358-7663880 GCF_000299155.1 Elephantulus edwardii | reverse complement strand
AAGAAATTAATACATTTTATTTTAATTTATTTTTCAGTTGCAAAGTACATAATACCAAACCACTGTGTAAGTTCTTCCTACAAATAGCCTATGCTTTGTCCTTTGACATTCTTTTTTTATTATCTTTATTACATTCTAAAAATGTGGTAATGGAATATAACATTTACCCAAAGGCTATGGTTCTATTCCATTTTACAGCTTCAGCTTAGGTGTCAGAAGGTGAATACGAGATACATAAAGTATTTCTCACCCAAAAAGAGATTAAATTTAGGAGATAATGTAAATTTCAAATCAATTGGAAATAGTAAGAAATATACCTCTTACATTTGGGGCAATTTATTTTAATCACAGACATAAAAATTATGTAAAAAATTAAAAGCAGCTAGTAAAGATTTGTGAAGTTTACAATATAAATTATTTAGTATAGCAAACCTAAGAACAATAGTTTTGATATTTTTTATCTTTTCTTATGTTTAATGTACATATTAATATAATTAATCCTTCTTAAGGATTCAATTATTG
>NW_006399869.1:7661995-7663258 GCF_000299155.1 Elephantulus edwardii | reverse complement strand
TATGGAATTTCTGTGTTCAGCTTTTTGACAAAACCCCAAACTTCCTTCCAGAATGCTTGTACCATTTTACAATCACACCAATAATGCATAGGAGTTCCTTTCTCGCCATATCCTCTCCAACATTTATTACTTGCAGCACTCATAACATAGGTTTTTGAAGAATCTTCAACTAATCCTGATGTCACACTCCTCTTCAAAGTGTCTGACTTGACAAATTATTTATGCATACAGATATAATGGATATGGTTTGAGAAAAAAAAAATACAAGCCTGACATACATCGTACCTGATTTTAAACCAGGCAGTGTTCGCTTGCTCTGTTTGCACAACAGCCTCTTGTTCTTGATATGTATGCCAAGTTATCACAATTAAGTGACCTAAGATCTCTGTTTTCCTCAACATAAGCCATAGTTTGTTATAATCCATGTAATCAAATGTTTTTACATAGTCAATACTTTTTCTGCTATTCTCTGTTTCAGCCAGGATCTATCTGGCATGAACAATTATATCCCTTGTGCTGTATAATCTTCTAAAATGAGTTTGCACTTCCGGTGGTTTTCTTTCAACGTAAGGTGTAAGATCATAACAGATCTGCATTTTAAGATCAGACAAGGGTCTCGTGCCATTCCAGAGACAAAAGAAGACATAAAGCTTGAGGAGAGAAAACACAGGATGTGAAACACTGTCAGCCAGAGTGAGCCATTTGGGGTGCCTGTGAGAAGAAAGGACTGAACCGTCTCTGGGAATACGTCTCTCCATTTGAGGATTCTTGCCTCCTTGACTGTGGGGACATCCCAGGGGTCAAAAAAGACAATAGAGTTTTGCACACAGAACCACAAACAGGGAAAATAATCTCTAAGCTTTCTCAACTAGTTTACTGAGCTGCAAAAAAAAAAAAAAAGAGAGAGAGAGAGCGAGCTGACTTGCAACCACTAGACAGAAACTTCTCAAGTGGAGCACCTAGTCTCATACCACTCAGTCACTCCATAAATGAAGGAGGACAATAGAGTGTGGGACAGGGACTACATCAAGGTGAGATTCCTGGAAGGCTGCTATGCAGAAAAGAGAGAACCTAAAGGACTTAGGAAAGGCAAACTTTCCCAGAAAGGTTTTCAGCAGAGTAAGTGGCTAACCTCATAGACTGAACATTTTAACCTTGCAGTTAATCTATAAAATCATAAAGATAAGAATTGAAGATAACTTACACAGACAGAACAGGAATGGCTTAACACTTATCACGAAAAACTTCACACAATGTTGAGAA
>NW_006399869.1:7661237-7661895 GCF_000299155.1 Elephantulus edwardii | reverse complement strand
TTACTGTGTCAATCCACTTGTTTGAGGGTCTTCCTCTCCTTTGTTGTCCCTCTGCCTTTCCAAGAATGATGTCCTTCTCCAAGGAATAACTTCTCCTAGCAATATGTCCATAGTAAGTAAGAAGACACTTTACAGTATTTGCTTCCAAGAAGTACTCTGATTGAACCTTTTCCAAGACATATTTGTTTCTTTTTTTGGCAGCCCATGGTATATCCATCACTCTATTCCAAAACCATATTTCAAAGACATCAATTCTTTTTCTGTAATCTTTATTCATTCTCCAGCTCTCAGAAGTATTTCATATGATTATAAAGACCATGGCCTGAATTAAGTGCAAGCAACTCCTCAAACTAGCATAGTCATTCCTCAGTAATTTAGAGAGGTTTCTGACTACAGACTTTCCCAGTGCAATACTTATTCTCCGACTACACAGACTTTCCCAGAGCAATACATCTTTTGATTACTGGTGCCAAGTTTTTTAATTGTGGATCCAAACAAAATGAAATCATTGACAGTCTCAATCTTTTCTCCATCTGTCACCATGTTGCCTATCAGTCCAGTGAGGATTTTTCTTTTCTCGACATTGAGATGCAGTCCATATTGAAGGCTGCAATGTTTAACCTTCTGCAACAAGTGCTTCAAATTCTCTTCACTTTCA
>NW_006399869.1:7639060-7649911 GCF_000299155.1 Elephantulus edwardii | reverse complement strand
TAGAAGAATGTTTGACCAAAGACAATGAAAAACAGGCCTGAGTGCCACGGATTAGAGTTGCCCACCTTTGGCTTGGTAGCATCACTTTCATTCCATTAGGCCGACTGGTCTTGCTCTATGTTGTTAAGTGCGGTCGAATTGTAGGTGCGTCACAGTGACTCTATGGACGAAAGACAAATACAGACTACTAAAAGCAATATGAGAAAAAACAGTCATCTACAAATGAAAAGGAATAAATTAAGTTCTGGTTTTTCTGCAAAAACTATGTGAATAAGAAGACAATGGGATGACATGCTTTGGAACCAGAAGTAATTAAAAGACAAAATGTACTGGGAAAATCTGCTGTCAGGGACTTCTCTAGAGTATCGAGAAGCAATGATGACAGTTGATGCAGGCCATGGTCTTTGCCGCTATGCATTAGAAGGCTGTTCAGTGACTATAGACAACAGAAGAATTGATGTCTTTGAGTTGAGGTGCTGGAGAAGAGTTTTAACACCTTGGACAACCAAGAAAACATGTAGGTCTGTCTTGGAGAGGATCAAACCACGTTTATCTTTGGAGGCGAGGATTTTGAAGCTCCCTCTCATATACTTTGGGCACATGGCCAGGAGAGACTGGATCTTGGAGAAGGACATCATGCTCGCAAGGGTGGAGAGATAACACGAGAAAGGAAACCCTCGAATGAGATGAATTGATATCATAACTGGGCCAATAGGGGTAGATGTGTCAAAGTCAGTAATACTTGTTTAGTACAGGGAGGATTCCGAGCTGTTGTATATAGAATAGCTATAGTCCCAAGTGATTCAACAGCACCTAACAAAAACAAATCTTCATCAAATAGCAAAAGAAGAACAATCTATTCCCACAATCTCTAGGAGAAATGAAATTATAAGAACAGGAGTGGAAATCAGTGGGATATAAAAGAGAAATGCAACATAAACCATCATCAAAACCAGGAGCTGTTTTTAAAAGGGTCAATAAAATTGACAATCCATTTGCACACTTAACAAAATTTTTTTAAAAAAGAAGAAATTAACAACTTGATAAAGGAATAATAGAAGTGACATCACAACAGAACCAGAGGAAATGAAATCTATAATATCAGAATATTATGAAGAGCTATACTCTGATAAATTTGAAAACTTCCAGGGAACAGCCAAATTCCTTGCAACTCTTACCCTACCTAGGTGACACAGACAAATGTAGAATACTTGAATAGATCCACCACAAAAGAAGAAATCGAGCAGGTCATAAAAAGACTTCCTAACCAAAAAGTCTTGGACCAGATGGTTCCATGGCTAAATCTTCCAAACATTCAGAGACAATTTATCACCAATTCTACCTAAATTATTAAAAAATATAGAAAAAGAAGAGACTCTCCCAGAGAAATTCTTTGAATTAAGCATAATCCTAATAACAAAACCAAGTAAAGATATTACCAAGAAAGAAGGTTACACACCATTATCTCTCATGAACATAGACACAAAAATCTTTAGCAAAATCCTAGCCAATTGAATCCAAAAGCACATTTAAAAAAATACTTCATTATGACCAACTGGGATTCATAACAGACATACAAGGATAATTCAGCATAAGAAAACAATCAACTTAATTCACCACATTAGCAAATTAATAACAAGGATCACATGATCCTAGAAATTGATGCAAAACAGACACTTAAAAAATACGATACTCTTTCCTGATTAGGACAATCAGCAAACTTGGAATGGAAGGGAATTTCCTCAACATAGTGAAAAGTATACATGCAAGATCAAGAGCCAATATCAATCTCAATGGAGAAAGGCTAAAAGCATTTTTCTTGTGAACAGGGACCAGACAAGGATGTCCATTGTCATCATTTCATTCAATTGCATTGGAAGTATTTGCTAGAGAAATATGACAAGGAATGAAAAGGTATCCAGATCAACAAAGAGATGGTTAAACAGTTACCGTATGAAGAATGATTTGATGCATAGAAATTTCCAAGGACTCAACAAAAAAACCTAATAGGGCTAGTAAACCAAATTAGTAGAGAGGCAGGATAGAGAATCAATATAACAAAGAAAATGCAAAGAAGGAAATCAAGAAAGCAATGCTACTTACAATATCCATCACAAAAGGAGATTCTTGGGAATGTACTTAACTAGAAACAAAAAAGAACTTTAGAAAGAAAACCACAGAACATTTCTGGAGCACACAATAAAATACCGAAATAAATGGAAAAATGTTCCTATTCATTGATGTTGTTATGTGTCATCAAGTCGCCTACAAGTCATAGTTACCCTATGTACAACAGCCCTAAACCCCTCTCTACTCTGTGCCAACTGTGTTGTCCCTGACACACCCACCCCCATTACCCTAATCAATGAATCAATCCATCTCATCAAAGGTCTTCCTCTCCTGTGCCGTCCCTCCACCATTCCAAACATGATGTCCCTCTCCAAGGACTGATCCCACCTTACAACATGTCCAAATTTTGTCAGACGAAGCTTCACAATTCTTGCCTCCAAGGAGTAGCTTGGCGTAACCTTCTCCAGGAAGATCTTGTTTGTTCTCTTAGCATTTCATGGTATATTCAATACTTTTCTCCAACACCACAAAGACTTCAAAACTTTGGCTTCTCTGTTCTCTAGTACAATATTCAGTCTCTTCTGACATCATCTGTTTTGGTCTTTTTTTTTTCTCCTTTGTCTCGGAATGACGTCTTGCATTCTTCCTAGATGATATTCTTGATATCATCCCACAACTCATGTAGTCTTCACTCATTAGTGTTTAAGGCCTCAAACCCATTCCTGAGATAGCTTTGAAATTCAGGTGAGATATACCCAAGGTCATATTTTGGTTCCCATGGATTTGATTTGATTTTCCTTAGCTTCAGCTTGACCTTGCATATGAGTAGTTGGTAATCTGTTCTATTATCAGCACCTGGTCTAGTTTTACAGCTGATCTTGAGTTTCTCCAGTGTTTCTTTCCACAGATATAATCTGATTGCTATGCATACCGTCAGGTGAAATTCATATGTATAGCCTGCATTTATGTTTCTTATAAAACAGATTTGCAATGAATAAATCGATTGTGCAAAATTCTATCATTCTATCTCCAGCTTCATTTCTATCACCAGATTTATGTTTTCCTACTACTGATTCTTCTTCTCCGTTCCCCTTTTGCATTTCAGTTATTTGTTATTATTAATGAATCTTTATTTCACATTCAGTTAATCTCTAACTGCAAAATTTGGTGGAAATCTTCTATTTCCTCCTCTTTGGCTCTGGTTCTTGGTGCGTATACCTGAATGATAATGGTATTCACTGGACTTCCTTGTATGCCTATGTAAATTATCCTGTCACTCACAATATTGTATTTCAAGACTGATCTAGAAATGACTTTTTTAACTATGAAAGCTACCATATTTTCCCTTAATTTTTAATCTCCAGCATAATAGATCATATAATCATCTGACTCAAAATGCCCCATGCCATCTCATCTTTCTAATACCTAATATGTCAATATTTATGCAAGTGTCATCCAATTCCTAAACAACTATTCCATAGTTGCCTCTGAAAACTATGAACTTTGATTAATGTTGATATTTATAGAAAGGCTTTAAGTGTTTTGTTCATATGGTCGCTATGAGTCGTGTTCAACTCAAAGGCAATCATTTCTTCTTTAACAATATCTAATTTCCTGTATTTATGGTTCTCACATTCCATATTCTAATCAGTACTCTCTGCTTACAACTGCTTCTCCTCCTTTGTGTTTCCATACTTGAAGGCTCCACCTCCTCAGTTGCCCTATCTACTAGTCTAAGTGTGTTCTATTGTATATAGGGTTTTCGAAATCTTACTATTTCAGAAGTGGGTGGCCAATCTTTCTTCCTAGTCTGTCTTAATCTGAATGCTCAAATTTAGAACAGTATCTGACAGACAAGCATTTCATGGAAAAAATAAGATATTTCCCCAATCGTAGAAATAACCAATAGTTTCAGTGTTGTCTCCACCATTGACACGTGTATCTTGACCCACCCGTTTCCTTGCTCCACCACATTCCCTTATACTCCTACCTACTCATTCAACACATATCTCCTACTATCCAGTCCTTGATATGATAGTTTATATCTCTAGATTTTGGGGCTTCTTTAATTCCAAACTCCAAGGTGCTGCCAGTTTCTTATGCTGTGGCCAGTGTCTCTTGAGTTTAGAAGTCTATAAATCCAAATATCAGTAACTAATGCATAAGGTACACTACCAGGGAAGGCTTCCTATCTCACTTGGTTCTGAGGAATATCCTTTCCGCTAAATTGACTTAAGGCCTCTTCTCCGTCCATTTGCAGCACACTGTAGTTTACAATGAAACGAATAGTTTCCCAAGGAAGGGTGATGTGTCCTGTAGATGTAGTATATAGTGTTGTTTCTGTCTCCATGCCTTGTCCCCAAAAACTTGCATGCTCTACCTTGATACACGGATTTCTTGAGGAAGTCGACATAACCAGTTTGGTTGGGGCAAAGCTGATTCCCTGCCTCCTGTACCTCAATTTCCCTCCAATACTCCCATTTTCCTGCTGAACTGCATTCAGCCTCCAGGCCTTGTCCCCGAAGAATTGCAGGCTCTGCCTTGAACCTCAGGCTTCTGGGAGAGGTGGACATACCTGTTTGCTGTGGGGGGGAAGCTGAACCCTCTGCGTGTGCCTAGGTTTCCCTCCTTTTTTTTTTAATTTTCATTTATTCATTGTTGCACTTTTCTCCCTACCCAACTTCCCCACGCCCAGTTCGCTCTTCTCTTTGAAAAGTAAAAGAAAAATTCTTTCATTATTATACAATCCCTCCCCCTTTGTTTTTCCTCTTATAGGAAACTTAATATTGTGAAAATGGCAATGCTACCAAATGCAATCTATGTGTTCAAAGCAATCCCAACCCACATACCAAATTTATTTTTCAGGGAGATGGAAAGGGAAATTTTCAAGTTTATTTGGAGAAGAAAGAGATCCCAAATAAGCAAAGGACTTCTGAAGAACAAAAATGAAGTGGAAGGCATTTCACCCCCTTACCTCAAAACCTACTACACAGCAGTAGTAACCAAAACAGCATGGTACTGGTATAATGATATGTGCACAGACCAATACAACAAACTCAATAACCCAGAAATGGACCCATCTATCTATGGTTAACTGATATTTGACAAGGAAATAGAACCTATCAAATGGAAAAATGAAAACCTCTTCAAGGAATGGTGCTGGAAGAATGGACTACTACCTGCAGAAGCTAAAACAGGATCCACATCTCACATTATACACAACAATCAATTCAAGGTGGATCAGAGACCTAGGAGTAAAGTAAAGCCCAAAATTCTAAAGTTCTTAAGAAACAAACTGAGATCATATGAGGCAAACTTAGACAAGCTTAGAAGGCTTAGCCTATGGTATAAAGAGCCTGCCAAACACAGACAGAACTGCACAATTTGGAGAGGATAAAATTGATGAATGGAACCTTCATGAGATTAAATCTCTGTGCTCTTCAAAACCTTTTTCCAACAATGTGAAAAGAAAGCCTACAGACTGGGAATAAACATTTGACAATATCATCTCAGACAAGGGTCTCATAACAAAAGTTTACAGAATACTCCTGGGTCTCCACAAGAATGGACAAAAGGCATGGACTGATTTTTCACAAAGGAAGGCATTCAGATGGCTAACAGATATAATGAAGAAATACTCAAAATCACTGGCAATAAGAGAGAGGCAAATCAAAACCACAATGAGATCCTATCTTACCCCAGTAGCTGTGGCAAAGTTTAGCAGAGCAGCAAACATTAAATTTTGGATAAGATGTGGAGAAGTGGATACTCTCATACACTGTTGGTGGGATTTCACATTGGTACAACCACTCTGGAAGACAGTTTGTCATTTCCTCTAAAAGTTAAACATAGAAACTCTTTATGACCAGCTAGTCCACTGCTAAGACTATACGCCAAAGAAATTAGAGTTAAGACACAAACAGACATCTGTACATCAGTGTGCCTAGCAGTGTTATTCAGGTTCACAAGAACAGACAAAAATTCCAAATGTTCAACTACAACTCAGGAGCAATGATTTTGAAAAATACTATGTCACTTTGAAGAGACTAGAGAGCATAATGTTGAGTGAACTAACTCAGTCTCATAAGAATAAGTTCTGCATAAGATCATTATTGTAAGAAGAGAAGGATAACTAGTAACTCATGTATGGATACCAAAGGGGGTATGATGAGGATGGGTAGAAGTAAAACCAGAGAATTACACAGTTTGGTGGGCAGAGAGGGAGGGTGAAGAAAATGGGAAGAATCTGGGGGGGACCTAAAAAGACAGGGAAATAAGGCAAGGTCCAGTGGTGATTGATTAAAAAATTAAAGAAAAGCATAAAAAGGATGCTGACAATCCTAGAACTGACTTTGCACACAAAATCCCCATGTGGACTTCCAATGGAGAACACAAATTTGATATTAAAGACAGCCCAAGTTAAAATAGAAGAAAGTATACTTAAGGTACACAAGAATCCTAGTCAAAGTAGTGATAATCAACACAGCTCTAAAAATTAACAAAAATTAACAGAAACAGAGGCTTTAAGGGCTCAACTTCCATGTGCAATTTTCTTGACTGTATTTTTTTCTTTTTAGTGAATTGCCAATTCCCCCCTGCCCCCGAATCTCTGGATGTGTTCAGAATAACTGCCCTTTATGTAACAGCCAAACAATTAACTGTTACTACACCAAGGGATTTTTTGCCTATGAACGGAGTTCATAAAAATGTAGCTATACCTTTGTTAAATTAATTTGGCAATGTACAATAGTGTTGTTGTTGTTTTGACATCAAATCTTAACTGATCTCAAATCTTAACAAATCTCAGCTGACTCTCCAGTGGATTTTCAGAGGATATAAATCACATGGAAGATAACCATCTTTCTCACATCTGGAGCAACTAGTGAATTTGAACCTCATACCTTTACTTTGGCAGTGCAAATCCTTGCCTCTGGGCTACTATTTGGGACTTCTGATGGCTAAGGAATTCCTCTAGCAATCCAAAGATGCACAGTTTACATCTATCAGTGACTTCAAAGGAGAAAGGCAATCGTTTCATTTGTGACTAAGTGCCTCTGAGAATCCACTTGAGGATCAGCTGTAGGTTGATTAGAACTCAAAAGTACACAATAACAGGCTACTAGAGCTCCTATTCAATAAAAAACATTGAAAAATGTATTATATTTTTTAAATAGTATGTCATTCATCCTTTCTACAGGAAAATTTGTAATGAAACCAGTAGAATCTGATTTGCCACAGAGACCTAAATCAATCAATACAACATCTAGAAGTGAACATCTCACGTGCTGCGTTGCATTAGTATTATAAACTCATTGCTGTTGAGTTGGAAAAAAAATTGTGAGTTGAAACTGACTCACAGCTGATCTTCCAGGAGTATTTTAGAGATTACAAATCTAAAGGGAAAAGTTGACTATTTTTTTTTCCCCCTAAAGAGCAACTGGTGCATTTAAATGACAAGAGGGAGTACCACCTTTGGCTAAAACATGGTTCTTTACAAATCATGAAGCTGTTAAATGTATTAACAATAAATACTATAAAACTCCAACAAACAAACTAAATAAGTAGTCATGTCAGCATATAAGAGTCAGAATTAGGTTTGAAGTATAGAGTTAATGTAATGAAGAATGTTGGTGATCTCATTTACTTAATCTAACTATTACATAGAAGCCCCTGTGTATTCCTATGGTTATGCACTTCTCTGGAAAAAATATGGAGTAAAATCTGTAATTTAACTCTCTGGACATCATGTGACACATTACATTTCATGTATATCACACTAAATCCTTTGAAATAAACCTTGATATAATTATAACTAGAGTTTTACTCATGCAGATGACACAAACCTGCTTGTTAAAACTGAGGAAGACCTGAAGCGCTTGCTGAAGAAGGTCAAGGATTGCAGCCTTCAATATGGATTGAAGCTCAATGTAAAGAAAACAAAGATTCTCACCACTAAACTGATTGGTAGTATCATGATTGATGGTAAGGAGATTGACATTGTTGACAGCTTTAGTTTGCCTGGCTTTACAATCAACACTCTTGGTACCAGCAGCCAGGAAATTAAAACATAAATTGCATTAGTAAAGTCTACTGTCAGAGACCTCTCCAAGATACTAAAGAACAATGATGTCAGTCTGGACACTAAGGTGCACCTGATACATGCCGTGGTCTTTGCCATCACTTGTAATGCTTCAGAGTGCTGGAAAACCCCTAGGGGTGATAGAAGGAGAGTTAATGTCTCTGAGCTTTTGTGCTGGAGAAAAGTATTGAATATGCCATAGACTGCTAAGAGAAAAAAGAAGTTTGTCCTGAAGAGGGGAAAGCCAGGCTGCTCCTTGGAGGCAAGGATTCAGAAGCTTTGTCTGACATACTTTGGGCATGTTGCAAGGAGAGATCTGTCCTTGGAGAGGGATGTCATGCTTGGGAGGGTAGAGGAATGGCACAGGAGAGGAAGACCCTCAATGAGGTGGATTGATTTTGTCACTGGGGTAATAGAGATTAGGCATGATGGAGACATAAAGATTGGCAAGGGATAGAGCAGGGTTTAGGGCTGTTGTACATTGGATCGCTATGAGTAGCAAGAGACTCAACATCACAAAACAACAACCTCAGGTCCTTTTAGGAAGTCAAAAAAATTGAAAGTGGTTATGCTATTCCTGACTACACATATGTAAAATAATGTTGTTTGAGATGACAATGTATCTACCTAAAAACCTGCAGTTCCCAGCCATTTTTTTGCATATGTGGTTCTGTAACAATTTATGGTCAATGAGAGCTAAGGATATTTCAGTGAGTAATCCTTCTGAGAAACAGCACAAAGAAGAAAGATTGTAGCTGCCTTTTATTCTTGCTTTTCTTCCTTTGGCAGCCATTTTCCAGTCACTTAAAAGGAAGCTGACTGAGTACCTATGAACTTCTGGTTACATGTGAAAACGAAAATCTATATTGTGTAAAATCCATAAAACTCGTTTTCTTTTTTTTTTTTTTTTTACTCGTATATAAGGGAAAAATTCTAAGAAAACACGTACAAAGATTGAGCATTAAACAGTATTGATCTCTCTGTAACATAAGCAGATAAAGTATCTAAAACAAAACAAACCTAGAAATCACAATACTGGGGGGGGAAAGGCAGTATTCTTGAAAATGTTAGATTTATAGCTTATATTTTATAATGACTTTTAAAATATTCTATTAATTAAATTTTATGATTGTGGATTTTATTTTTGAAGTGGGAAAAGGATTAAAACCAAATTGTTATAAATATATTTTAATGAATTTTTATAAATATTTTTAAATTAATCTATGAAAAAGGACAATTTCCATTGACAATTTAAAATCTTTTCATATATATTTTTTACTTTAATTTTAATAAAGTTTACAGAAAAATTGGATTTTTATCATTCATGGTTCCATATTTTTACCTATTTCCTTCCTTCTCCCTCCCCCAGTTCATTCTGCCGTTTTTAAAATATTCATTCATTGTTGCATAAATTGGATGATTTCTAACCCTGGAAATTTATAGCATCAGAAACAAAAGATAATCATATTGTTAAAGATTAGATGTGTATCCCAGACACAAGCGTCCTGTTGGTGCAATGTTTAAAGCACCCAGCTGCTAAACCAAAGGTTGCTGGGGTGAGCCTACCAGGTGGTCTATGAGAGAAAGACAGGACTATAAACTCCATCAGAGAAAAGTTTGGAAGAGCTCTAGAAGCCCTGATCCACAACATAAACAGTCTTCCAAGCATCGTGAAAAACTTACCACCAGGAGAATATAAAACAGATGAATGAGAACTTCTAAGAATCAAATCCCTATGCATATCAAATAAACATTCTCCAGCAGGGTAAAAAGCAAAGCCACAGACTGGGAAAAAATATTTGATCATGACATTTCTGATATGGGTCGTATATCTAGAATTTATAGAATACTCCAGCAACACAACAAGATAAACAACCCAATCACAAAATGGGCACAGGATATAAACAGACACTTCACTAAAAAAAGACTTTCAGATGGCAAAAACAAACAAGTGAAGATATGTTTAAAATCCCTAGATCTAAGAGAGATGCAAATCAGAACAACTAAGAGATATCATCTCACCTCAGTAATAATAGCAAAACTCAACAGAGCAGCAAACAACAAATGCTGGCAAGGTTGTGGAGGAACTGGAACCCTTATTAATTTTTGATGAGAGTGTAAAATGGTGCAACCACTATGGAAGACAATATGGAGCTTTCTCAGAAATTTGGAAATAGAAATACCATTTGACCCAGCAATTCTACTACTGGGAATATATCCTAAAAAAATCAGACCTGCCATCCAAACAAATGTATGCACACCTATTATTATTGCTGTATTATTCACAATAGAAAAGAGATGAAAGCTACACAACTGCTCATCAACAAAAAAGTGGAGAGAGAAGCTATGGTATGTATACACAATGGAATACTTGCAGTATTGAAAAAAAAGAAAACTCATAAAATATTATACAAAATGGGTAACTCTAGAGGACATTATGCTGAGTGGAATATCTCAGTTGCAAAAGGACAAATATTTTATAATGACACTGTTATAAAACAGAACTGACATGGGGGTTAGGAGGAAACTAGGAAAAGATGAGATAATGTTATACTGCATTGAAACAAATGAAGGAAAGAATTGTTCAAAAGGAATACATGATTATGTATTGTTTGCCTTATGCAGATGACACAACCTTGCTTGCAAAAACTGAGGACCTCATGCATTTGCTACAGAGGGTCAAGGACTGAAGCCTTCAGTAT
>NW_006399869.1:7636883-7638195 GCF_000299155.1 Elephantulus edwardii | reverse complement strand
GCAAGTGGATAGAGAGGAAAATGTGCAACAATGAATAAAATGAATGGAAATCCAAATTCTTTATAAACTTTCATTTAAATCTCAATTAAAGTAAAAAAAAAAAAAGTTAAACACAAAACAAAAACAACACCAATGCAGAATTTTTTCTGTCCCATCTATTCTGACTCATAGTGATGCCATAGACCTGAATAGAAGTGACCTATTGAATGTTCAAGGTTGTAACAATCTTAAATTTTAATGTCTTAATGTCTTTGCATTGCTGAAGATAAAGCCAGCTTTCCTAATGGCTGTGTAAAAACTCTTAGTTTTCTTTGTTGTTGTTATTGTAGACTACTCATAGCCACCCTATGAACAAAATACCTGAACACTTGTAAAACTTTCATCGTTTCTCCACATTCATAGAGTTTCCAGAGGCAAGCCATTTCAGAAGTGGATATCACTCCTGCTTTCAAGCTTCTTTTAATTGGGAAGCTCCACTAAACACTGTGCACCATGAGTAAACATTATCACAACTGACACATCACTGTCACAATATTTAGCATCACAGTAACCACGAGTTACCTCCGTACAGCAATGCACAGACAAGTGGAATCAGAGAATTATACTAGTAGTGTAAATACAGGCATAAGATAAAAAATTAACAATTTATTTACTTAAAAATATAAAGGACCTACATACTTGCATCATTAATAAATAAAAATTACATTTTTATTTGTGCTTTATTTTAATTTGTGCTTGCTAATTTTTTACTTTATGTTTGTCCTTTAATAATATTCTTTCCTGATTAAAAATAATGTTGTTAAAGAAAACTAAGAATTATATGCTTGCGGGAGATAAATGGGCAATGACACACCTCCACGAGATATGAGATAAAGTTTTATACCACATTTGGAGTTTTTTTGTGTAATTATATCTCATTCTTTGAACATCAGTTGTTGAGAAGACTGCTTTTTTCTCCCATTTAATTAATTTGGCATCTTTGAAAATTATATTACCATATATATGTGTGGATTCTGTTTTGAAGCATGTATTGCCCCAGTTATCTGTATTAAGTTTTGGTAAATTAGAGATTTTATGCCAATCCAACTTGCTATCTTTTATTTTAGATAAAATTTCATTGGAACATCATAGTAATATTCACTCTTTTATATGTTATCTATTAGCTATTATAGCTAATGTTAGATGGACAGTGGCAGAAAGCAGAGAATACCAGAAGAATGTCTGTTCATTGACTATGCAAAGGCTTTTGACTGTGTGGATCACAACAAGCTGTGGCTGACTCTGAAAAGAATGGGAATCCCAGAACATTTGC
>NW_006399869.1:7607475-7634653 GCF_000299155.1 Elephantulus edwardii | reverse complement strand
TGCGGCCCTCGTCCGGGTTCAAATTGTTTTCCTGTCAAACATTCTTCTAAGTGGTATAGTACTGGTCTGTGCATTGCTGTACAGAGGTAACTCGTGGTAGCTGTGATGCTGAACACTGTGATACTGATGTGCCAGACGTGATAATGGGTACCCATGGTAGACAATGTTTACTGGAGCTTCCCGACTAAAACAAGCCTGGAAGCAGGAGTGGCATTCACTTCCAAAATGGCTTGCCTCTCGAAACTCTATGTACCAACAGTGCTCAGGCCTTATGTTCACAGGGTGGCTATGAGTAGTCTACAACTCAGCGGCCCCTAACAACAACCAACAACAAATATATATATATATTGTTGCTGTGTTCCAATAAGTTGAAACTAACACATAACAACTGATGCTCCAGTTGTTCTCTGAGACTATCTCCTAGAGGTGTAACATTGCCCATTTAATAGCTTCTACTGACATACTTTTTGTGTTGTTGTTTTTTTTAAATTTCTCCTCTGTAATGACCTTTGATCTCCTCTCATCTTTAATCACTAGTGTTCAATTCCCGAAACCTCTTCTTGAGATGATCCTTAAATTCAACTGGGGCAGACTGAAGATCACATTGTGACTGCTGTGGACTAGTTTTAATATTCTTCAGCTTTAATTAGAACTTCCATAAAATTAAATTATGATCTGTTCTGTAATAGGCTTGACTGCTAATATCGCACTTTTCCAGTGATTCTTTCCACAGATAAAATCTATGTGATTCTTACACAGTCCATTAATTGAGGTTCATATGTAAAGTCACCTTGTATGTCTGTTAAAAAAAGGTATTGTGCAAGGAGACTTAATCATCCTATTCCATCCTCTTTTCCATCAGAAAGTCTAAACTCTCTTATTGCCATATCTTCCTCATTGTTTCCAACTTTTGCATTCCAAAGGTTGTGAATTGCATGGAAAAAAAATCACCCATCTTTCTCTCATGGATTAGCTGGTAGAGTAATATAATTAGTTACTGAGGGAGTTAAAAAAGATACTAGAATAAAATACATGCTCATAATTTTTACTTAAGTTACAAAGATTAACAATACAAAGTATGGAGAAAAATATCATGAACTTGATGTGTTCATACATCATGAAAATATAACCGCTAATGCCAATTTGGCAAAGGTATTGCTCATTTATCAAGGTGTTAAACATAATTTAATCACATTATATAATAAGTAACTACCTTGGTATCTAGCTAGGCTAAATTAAAATATGCATCAAAAGACTTGTATGTGAAAATTGATGTTGTTGTAAAGTGCTGTTGACTTGACTCTTACTCAAGGCATCCAATGTATTATAAATTGTAACCGGACCTGATTCTGCACCACTCTTCCTAGCTCTTGCTGTACCAAAATCTATTCCATCAACACCCTAGGTTTTATTATGCCAAAATTAACTGATATTTATAATTTTGAATCAAATAATTATTATCTACTATTTATTGTAGATATGACAATTTTAAGAAGAATGACATGAAATTTATTATCATAAAGAGCATTTTAATCCTTAAGTAAAGTTGAAAATTATAACATTATTCATAATAATTGAAACTGGAAGAAGTTCAAGTGTCCATTTACTTGTCAAAAAGTAAGAGGAACTTGGAAGAATCTGGTCTGTAAAACAATGTATTGAATTTTGTAAATAAACTAGTATAAAAATGTTTAAAAAGAGATAATTCTGAAAGAGGTTACATTTTCATCCTGAGCTACTATGAAATCAGGTAATGTAGAATAAAGATCAAGTTTTTATTTAAAAAAATAAGAAAGATTATGAAATCTACATATTAGGAAGCATTACACAGGAATGAATAGGACTGAATTCTAATATGTTCTTGTTGTTGTTGTTATTGTTGTTATGTGCCGACAAGTCACTTGCAAAACCATAGCAACCCTACGTACAGCATATCCGAACCCTGCCTTGTCCTGAGCCGATCTCACTGATTCTGAGGCATCAACTCTCATTGCCCCAGTCACTGTGTCAATCCATCTCATCTGGGGTCTTCCTCTCCTGTGCTGTCGCTCTACCCTTCTAAGTAAGAGATAGATATTGAATTTAGAAAGCTAAATATTAGAGAAAAAAATCTAAAAATTATATTTTTATAATGTTCCACACAAATTAACTTAATACAAAAGAAAAATGGTTGATCAGGACTAAACGTAAAAATAATGTTACTAACTGAAAATTAAATAGTAATAAACCATAACATACCAAAATAGAAAAATAATGAGAGTATTAAAATATACTATCTTTCAGTTAAATCACAGAAACTCTCCAACTGATATTTGAGGCTGTACAACTTAATGAGAGGAGATTGTCTGTCTTTTTCTTGGGGAGTTGTTGGTGAATTCAAGCACGGAGTCTTGTTTGTCAGTGGTCTACTTCATCAGAAATCTTAAAATATATAACAAATAATGAAATGATGTTATACTGTAACAGCATATACCTGCAACTCTTCTTTTTAAACATCTTTATATAATCATCTGATATATTGTTATCAATCAAATTTAAACAAGACAAACCCAGTAGAGAGAATATATATGTAAAATAGTTATTTTTTTAAAAAAAATCAATGTATTTTAACATAGAGAGGGCTTTGTTGGCCTAGCAGATATAAAGTTATGCTACCCTGTCAAAGGTGGATGATTTTAGTCTGTAGCCTCCAGGCCTGGTTTTAGTTGGTTTTAGTCAAGCATTCTTCTAAATAGTATAGCACTGGTCTGTCCATTTTGCTGTACAGAAGTAACTCATGGTTGCTGTGATGCTAAACACTGACACTGATGTGTCAAATGTCATAAAGGTTGCACATGGTAGACAGTGTTTGGTGGAGCTTCCCGATTAAAACAAACTTGTAAGCAGGAGTGGCATCCTCTTCCAATATGACTTGCATCCGAAACTCTATGAAATTGGAAAAATGATGAAACTTGTACAAGTATTCAGGTTTTTCATTCATAGGGTAGCTATGAGTCGTCTACAACTTGTAAGCACTTAACCACAACAATGTATTTGAGGCAGACATGGTGGAGAAAACATTTTTCATTTACTAAAACAATCTGAAAATCTGATAATATTAGATGGAGACTAATAAATTCTGGAACAAATTTGGCATCAGGAGACAGTATATCATGAAAGCTGCTTTTTCCCTTGGGCCTTAAGAGCCTTGAACAGCAATTGAAGTGTTAGTATGAATAACAAAGGTTAAATATTTCATAGTCTCTTATTTTTTAATAACAACATGGATCTTTGGAATTTTGGATAAAGACTTAACAATATCCAGATAACTAACGACTTTTCTTTTGAAAGTGAACAACTGTAGATCTACAGATTCTTTCTCTGAGAACGTTACAATATCCTTCAAGTGAGCAGAACATGGAATAATGTACCCATTTTTGTTTGTTTTGTTTCTTGCCAAAAGAGAAATTATAATTTGTATGTACTAATATTTGTGCATGAACTCAACAATAGTTTAGCTGAATGGTCAGAGAATTATAAAGGAAAGTTGATGACAAGGAGATCTGAAGAGTCCTGTGGACAGTTGTTTATAAAAAATAATTAATTCGAAGTTACTTTTTTCACCATGAAAATGCTCAGCAAAAGTCTACACCAATAGAAGATATTTTTAAAAATTAATTGAATAGCATGGCTAATGGTAGATACCAGCTAGTCTCTTTTCTCAGATATCTCTGTTATTACTCAGAGGTCTCATGGGAAAAAGTAGCCACAGTATTAAAAATAGAGCTCAGCAAATGAACTTATACTCATCAAGGTTGTCTTTCTATATCTACATTTTTCTACCCAATCTACCAAGGTCAGCAATGTAATTTCCCTCATGCAATACAATTACTGTGAGTGATAGCCAGATATCTCATTATATTCAAGCACTTCCAATGTCTTGTTCTTATTTAAACAAAAACTTGACATGACTATGGATTTCCTCTCTATTCAAAACCATTACCTATATTGTTGTTAGATGTGTTAGAATTTACTGTGATTGGTAGCAACCCTATTGAGGACAAACAAAACCTTTTATGATTCTATGCAAATCATGCAACTGTGTCCATTGTGGAAGTCACAATATATTCCTTTGATGCACTTCCCTGTTCTTGTTGGCTTCCACTTTTTTAGAACAATACTTTTTTTTATAATTGTTATTTTAACAAACATTTACAGACAAGTAAAATTTTCATTTGTTCATAGTTGCATATTTTACCTCTTTGCCCTCCCTTCTCCCTCCCCTGTTCATTTTTTTTTTAAAAATTCATTGTTGCATAAATATCTACCCCTCCCCAAAAACCTCTTTGCAGTGATATAGTTTTTATTCTGGGCTGTAGTTGTACATATAATACCGAATCAAACGTTCCTATTAGACAGTTCTTCCTTTCAACTGTTCCAGTGCAATGGTCATTATTTATACAATTTTATCCTATTCTCCTCCCCACTCCCCATGTTATGTCAGATCTGCTTTATAATAGGGATGCTATGCAATATTTGTCCTTTCATGACTGAGATATTTCACTCAGCATGATGTGCTCGAGGGTCCCCATGATGTGTAATATTTTACAAGTTTATTGCTTTTCAGTTCTGCATATTATTGCATTGTATAAAGATGTACTTTTTTCTATCCATTCATTTTTAATGGACACTTAGGTTGCTGCCATCTCTTTGCTATTGTAAATAATGCAGTAATAAACATGGATGTGTACATAGATCAACAAACAAATGCTGGTGAGTTTGTGGAGTGACCAAAACCCTTATTTACTGGTGGTGGGAGTACAAAAATGGTACAACTAATGTGGAAAGCAGTTTGGTGCTTTCTCAAAAAGTTGGAAATAGAAATACCATTTGACCCAGTAATGCCACAATTGGAAATATACTCTAAATAGTTTTACAAGTGAATTTTACCAAACATTCAGAGAACTGTCACCAATTCTACATAAACTATTTCAGAAAATATAAAAAGATGGAGTTCTCCCAAACTCATTCTATGAAGCAAACATATCCTTGATACCAAAGCCAAGAAAGGGCATCAACAAAATAGAAAAGTATAGGCCAATATCTTTTATGAACATAGATGCACAAATCCTCAATAAAATATTGGGAAATAGAATTCAATGATACATCAAAGAAATCTTTCACAATGACCAAGTGGAATTCATAACTGGTATGCAAGGATGGTTCAACATAAGAGAAAGAATGAATGTAATTCATCATGTTAACAAAGCAAAAAACAAGAACCACATGATCCTATCAACTGATGCAGAAAAGGCCTTTGACAAAATCCAACACCTTTTTCTGATTAAAACACTCAACAAAATAGGACTAGAGGGGAATTTTGTCAACATAGTAAAAAGCATTTATGCAAACCCAAGAGGCAACATTGTTCTCAATGAAGAGAGGTTGAAGGCATTTCCTTTAAGAACAGGAAATAGGCAAGGATGCTCACTATCACCGCCTCTTATTCAATATTGTATTGGATGTCTTAGCGATGGCAAAAAGACAAGAGAAGGAAATAAAAGATATCCAAATTGACAAACAGAAGGTAAAAATATCTATGCAGATTATATGATAGTATACTTAGAAAACCATAAAGATTTAGCAAAAAAACTATTGGACACAGTGGACCATTTCAGCAAAGTAGCAGGATACAAGATCAACATACAAAAATCAGTTGGATTTCTCTACAGTGACAAAGAGAAGACAGAGCAGGAGCTAAGAAAACAATACCCTACACAATAGCTAATCACAAAATTAAATACTTGGGAGTAAATCTAACCACAAGCACAAAGTATCTATTCAAAGAAAATTACAAAACATTACTACAAGAAACAAAAAGAGATCGGAAAGTGGAAGAATATTCTTTGTTCATGGAGAGGAGGACTCAATACTGTGAAAACGGCAATATTACCAAAGGCAATTCACACATTCAATGCAATCCCAATACAAATACCAATTCCATTCTTTAATGAGATGGAAAAGAAAATCTCCAATTTCATTTGGAATGGGAAGAAGCCTCGAATAAGCAAAGCACTCCTCAAAAATAGAAAAAAGGTAGGAGGCATCTCACTCCATGATTTCAAATCCTATTACATTGTTGTGGTGGTTAAGACAGAATGGTGCTGGTACAATGATAGACACATAGATGAATGAAATAGAATTGATAATCCAGAAATCAGTCCATCTATCTATGGTCAACTGATTTTTGACAAGGAGATGAAATCAGTTAAGTGGGAAAATGACAGTCTTTTAAATAAATAGTGTTGGCAAAATTGGAAAACTATCTGCAGAAGACTCAAACAAGATCCACACCTCACTCCATACACAAAAACCAACTCAAGGTGGATGACAGACTAAAACCAAGGACTATAAACTTCATTGAAGAAAAGCTTTGAAGAACTCTAGAAGCATTAATCCACAACATAAACAGTCTTCCAAGTATCCTGAAAAATCTATAATCAGGAGAAGATAAAGTAGATGAATGGGACCTTCTACGAATCAAATCCCTATACACATCCAAAAACTTCTCTAATGGTAAAAAGGGAAGCCACAGAGTCGGTATGATTATTTGGTAATGACATATCTAATAAGGGACTTATATCCTGAATTTATAAAATATTTGAGCACCACAGCAAGATAATGGTAAATAGTCCAATTGAAAAATGGGCACAGGATATGAACAGACACTTCACCATAGAAGATAATCAGATGGCCAACAAGCACATGAAGAAATGTTCAAAATCTCCAGCTCTAAGAGAGAGGCAAATCAAAACAACTATGAGATATCATCTTACCCCAGTCAGAATATCAAAATTTAACAGAACAGCAAGCAACAAATGCTGGTGAGATTGTGGAGAAACTGGAACCCTTATTCACTGTTGGTGGAAGAGTAAAATGGTGCAACCACTGTGGAAGGAGGTATGATGCTTTCTCAAAAAGTTGGAAATAAAGATATCATTTGACTGAGAAATTCCACTACTGGGAATGTACCCCAGAGAGACCATAACTGACACCCAAGCAGATATATGTACACCCATGGTCATCGTGGCTTTGTTCACAATAGCAAGGAGTTGGAAACAATCTAAGTGCCCATCAACAAATCAATGGATACAGAAACTGTGGTATATTCACACAATGGAATATTATGCTGCATTGAAAAACAAGGAACTCATGCACTATTATTAATAATGGGTGACTCTGGAGGACATTATGCTGAGTGAAATATCTCATTCACACAGGGACAAATACTGCATAGTGCCACTGTTGTAAAACAGGACTAACATCAGGGTTGGGGGAGACTCAGAAAGATAGGATAAATAATATATACTGAATTGAAACAGATGAGGGTAAAAACTGTTTAAAAGAGATATGGGAGTAGGTATTATTGTCACGACAGGAGTTCAGAATGAAGGCGACATAGTGTAGTGGACCTTGGGGGAGGGATTGTAAAACAATGAAAGAATTTTTCTTTTTCTTTTCAAAGAGAAGAGTGTACTGGGTCGGGGGGAGACATAGGCAGGGAGATAAGTGCAACAATGAATGAAAGGAAATCCAAAGTCACTGTAAATTTTCATTAAAATTAGTAATAATAAATTAAAAAAAGAAGAAACTATAATTGCTATCCAGATATACATCTTCCACTTTTCTAAGCATGATGTTCTTTTCTCATCGTTGGATAACATGCTCACATTATATAAAGTGTAATTTCAATATCAATTCTGGAGCTCTGGTGAGCTTCCTCCAAGACTGAATTGTTTGGGGTTGTTTTTGTTTGCTTTTTTGTTTTTTCAGCCTGTGGTATATTTACTGTTATTTACCACAGCTGAAAGGCTTCAGTTCTTCAGTTTTCTTTATTCATTGTCTAAGTTTGGCATAAATATGACACAATTGAAATATTATGGCTTTACCAAAGTGCGCTTTTGCTTTTAAAGTGAAACAGATGGGGCATTGCAATACACTGTTCGGAATGCAAAATGTACACGATAGGAATTTAGGAAAACTACAGTTTGTTAAAAATGAAACAGAATGCATAAATATCAATCTTTTTGGTGTTAGTGAGTTTAATTTTATTTATGTTGACCATCTAAAATTGGATACTTAAGGCTCTATTTTGGCTCTTAAAGACTTGTAAAATTTTCTTGAGCTTCAACTTGAACTTCCATATATTCAATGGAGAAGACTTTCGGCAATTGGCCTGTCTTAGTTATTATTGATGATTTTTACTTTTTCTATTGTCTCTTTCCATAGAGGTGTTTGCAATGAATATCATATAAAATACTATCATGCACATCTGGTTTAATCTCTGTCACAAAGGTCATATTTTCCAAAGACCAGTTCTTCATTTCCTACTTCTTCTTTCCAATTACTACTTATTATTAATGCATCTTGATTGCATGTATGATCAATTTCTGACTGCAGAAGTTGTAAGAAACCCCCAATTTCTTCAACTTTGGCTTTAGGGACTGATGTGTAAGTTTGCTAATAGACAAATCCATTGATATTTTTCTTTGTGCTTATGAATATTATCCTTTCATTGACAGCATTATTCTTCAGATAAGAACATAGTGTACTGTCTTTTTAAAAATATGAATGTGACATGCCTTTGGTTCCATTTATCCTTTCTGATAGTTTGTGTGTCAGTGAGTCAGAACCAACCCATAGCTGACCCTCCAATGAATTTTCAGAGGAAGTAGATCACACAGGAGGATATTGCCCATCCTTCTTCCGCAGAACAGCTGTGGTTTCAAACCATGTGCTTTTGAAATTGCAGCACAGTTACTAGAACTCCTGAATAATCATTATAGTTGTCTGGTACAAGATGGCCAATCTCACTAGAGACTATATACCAGTCTTTATATGTTCAATACCATTTTAGAAAACTTCCAGTGTTCTTAGACTAGAACTACTTACAATCCATATTCAAAGTATTACAGTGTTTCTGATTATTTTGACTGTCACATTAGCAAGTGAAGGTCATTCATTATCTGAAAGCCAGAGAAATTCATGTACTTAAGATATATTCTACTTTGCGAGGGCATCACTTACCCAGTAATAATTTCAGTGGCTTTCAATCTGAGGGCCCCTTCTCCTGCAATGAATTAAATAATATTTAATTGTTACTCAAAATATGTTCACTGGATTATTATTTCAAAAGTAGATGGTCAGGCCTGCTTTACAGTCTTCAATGTGTCGATATTGTATAGTATTTCACATTTATCTAGTATAAGCTATATTCAGGTCTTAATTAAAAACAAAGTTTTTTTTGAAGTTTTTTTTCTAATAAATATTTGAGTAAAAATACTGAATCCAGAATCTATACTTTGCAAGCCCATATCAGTATATCAAGCTTGATCCAACTTTATATTACTTCAATCATAATATGAACTCTTATAAACCATTATCACATATTTTCCTCATATTCTTATCTATAACCATTGATAAAATCATATAGTTCTTTTGATGTTAATATACTTTCTTTCATACTTAAATTTGGTGTCTCCTAGAACTTGATTCTAATTAAAATCTAAATAAAATCCACAAAGACTTACAGTATACATAAAGATGCTGTTATTTCACAAGAGGTCATTCATTATAGATTTTTCTAGCAAAGGAGAAGCAACCTTTCCCATGCAGAAATGAAAAGGCTACTCCTACTAGTAAAGAAATTAGGGCAGATATTCAGGATTTACATACCCAACCTCATCAGAATTTGCCATATGTTCTTATTTTCATATTTAGAGTTCCTTTGCTTCCAAATGTGATTATCATTGTTGTAACAGAAGATACCACGTGAGATGATTGACAATTCAGTTGCCTTCTGTTTCAATAGTTGCAGGTTTTGACTCAAGGATGGATTTTCAGAAATCTCACCTTATAATTGCAGATCAGAATATTTTTGGGAAACATATTAGAACTTTCTGATCATTAGGAAATAATAGTATGAGAAGCAGATTTGATTACTTGAACTAATTTTTCAAATTTTGTTACTTTTCAACAAAGGTAAACAAATCCTATTGTATTTCTAAATGTAACAGTATATTCTAAATGAATACACAGTTATATATAATACCTCACATTTTGTAAATAACTTGTTGTTGCTCATGATGTGTAACAGACAATAAGTTTATAGTCATCATCGATAATAGATTTTAAAGTTGTCTTATCCTGTGCCATGTCTCATCAGCTCTGATATGTTCCCACCCATTATTACAGTCACTTTTGTCAGTCTTCTTGGCCTCTGACCCTCCACTTTTCCCAGCATGACACCATTTTCCAAGGACTGGACCCTCCTCACCAGATGCTCAAAGTACTTCAAATGAAGTTTCCGGATCCTTGCCTATAAGTAGTGTCCTGATTTCACCTTGTCCAGGACAGATCAGTTTGGGGTGAGTTTTTGTTGTTGTTTGTTTGTGTCGGTTTGGTTTTGGGTTTTTTGTGGGTTTGGGTTTTTTTTTTATTTTTCAGTTTATGGGATTTTCTTTTTTTTTCGTTTCTATATTTTATTAATTTTCATAAACATTTACAGAGATTTTGGGTTTCCATTCATTCCTTGTTGCACTAGTTTATGGGATTTTCAACATATGAACCTGGAGAGAGGATGAAAGGCACCCAAGTGTCGAGGACTCTCCTTCATAGGGTTACTATGAGTCGCCTGTGACTCGACGACACTTAACAACAACAACATCTCCAACACGGCAATACAAAGACATTGATTCTTCTTCTGTCATCCTTATTCATTGTCCAACTTTCAGTTAGATAAGAATTAATTGACTTAGATCATGCACTCCTTAGAAATCCTTGAAAGCAAGATTTTCCAGTGTAACATATCTTTGAATTTCTTCACTGCTGTTACCATAAATGTTTATTATAAATACAAATAAAATTAAATCTTGTTCAATGAAGGATAGGAAATGCTTGCTTCAGAAGATCAAGGACTATAGCCTTCAATAAGGAATACACAACATCAGAAAATAAAGGTGCTTACCACAGGACCAATAGCTAACATCATGATAGATGAAGACAAATTGAAGTTGTCAATGGTTTCCTTTTTCTTGGGTCAACAATCCAAGAAAATCCTTGGTACCAGTAGTTAGGAATTCAGGAGACATATTACACTGAACAAATCTGCTGTCAGGGACCTCTCCAAATGGGTGAAGAACAATGATATACATTTAAAGACTAAGGTAAATGTGACTCATACCAAGGTTTTCTCAATCACTTCCTATGTATCAGGACAATGAATAAGGATGACAAAAGAAGAATTGATGTCTTTTTAGAGAAGAATAATGAATATTACACGGACTGCCAGAAAAGAGAGATGTCTTAGAAAATGTACAGCCAGACTTCTCCTTGGAGGATGATGTAGCTTCATTTTCATACTTTGGACACATAGCTAGATATTATATGTAGCTACTCTTAGAAAGGGACATTATGCTTGGAAAGATGGAGTGTCAGTGATGAAAAGGAAGACCTTCAATGACATGATTAACATGCTGAATGTAGAAATGGTTTATAGTGTGTCGGAAATGATGAAGATGTTACAGGGCATGGTAGGTTTCAGGTTGGCTGTTCATTGGGATTTTATGAGTCATACTTTACTTGATGGCACTTAAAAACAATAAGATTGATACATCAAGGGTTCTAATGCGAATATCTTCTTCACCACTGAAATAGAATCATTGTTGCCCTTAAAAAAAAGAGCAAATTAAACCCAAGAAATCCAGTACCAAATCAGAAAATTACTTTTAAGGTTCTAATAATATAACCAAATACATAATATCAAAGTTTATATTAGCCATAATTCATTGGGGGAAGGTTAACAAGCATAATATATACTTAATATGTTTATTGCCTGTTTTTCAACTTAGTAATTTGTGGGAAAAACACTAAGAAGTATTCCCTGCAACAAGGAAATCTGGAGTAAAGTTGTAGTTCACAAGTCCAGTTCTTTCTTCTCCCAGAAACTTCACCTCTATTTTGGAATCTTTCATATAATTAAATCAGACTCACTCAAGTCCCCTAAATATGAATTGATCATCATTTTGAACTGAATTCAGTAAGAAACGTGGAACAAAGATTATCACTGTTAATACAAAATTGATCTTAGCTGACAACAGAGAGTACCTTAAGAATATTTACATTTTACTGAACATACAAAAGCATTCAATTAGGAACATAGTAATGATATATATGTATATATATACACATATATATAGATATATATGTGTGTATATATATACACATGTATATAGATGTGTGTGTGTGTGTGTGTATAATTGAAGATCATGGATTATACTAAGGAAGAACCAAGAATCAATAATTAGAACATAGAGATATTGCATAATTAATTATCAGGAAAGTTTTGTGTCAAAGTAATAGGTTTTCAACATACTTACTGAGATTTTGCTTAGCAAATAATCTGAGAAATTGAACTATATAATGAACTCAGCATTAATACGAGGCTTATTCAAAGTCAAGATATGCAAGTATGAAAACCTTGCTTATTGAAAATGAAGAAGACGTAAAATATTTAATGATTAATTTTAAGACTATAAATTAAAATGTTCAACTTGAATTACACCCATATATTGTTTGTTTATAATACATATATTATGTATAATACATGTGTATAAAACATTTTGTACTAGTCGTAAATGAAATAAAACTTCACAACAGAAGCAATAAAGTGTTTCATACTAAGTAGAGACAAGATTAAATTTGTCAAAGTTTTCATTTTACTTGGATCCACAAACCCTTTAAAAAGCAGCAGTATCAAAGTTAATCAAAGTATTACAATGGAAAATATATAAGTGCATCTTTAAACAGCTAAAGAGCAAGGATGTCACTTTAAAGAGTAATATGTGCCTTATTCAAGGTGTAGTATTTTCAATCACCTCGAATATAAGTAAAATTTTAATAATAAATAAGGGGTTGCACTGCCAAATGGAAGGCATGTGGTTCAAATCCATCACCAGCTCTACAGGAGAAAGGTGGTCAGTCTCTTCCCACTTGATTTATATGCTATGAAAATCCTCTGAAGCATCAACTATGAGTCAATTCTGACTCCACTACACATACAAAACAAAGCAACTAAATAAAAAGAAATGGTTTTGAATTGTAATGTTAACGAAAATATTTAATATACCATGTTGTTGTTATGTGTTATCATATTTACGTTGACTCATTGACCTTATGTATAATAAACATGAACCTTGCTCTATCATGCACCATTCTCATCATCTCTGACTTGGTCCAGCCCATTGTTTCAGTTCTAGTGTCAATTTATCTTGTTGAGGATTTTCTTATATTTTTCTGAACTTTCTCAATAGTTTTCTGGGAATTGAGGTCTTCTCATAATATGTCAAAATTATATGAAATGAAGTTTCAGCATCCTTGCCTTTAAAGAGCACTCTGATTGCTTTCACTGAGTCGTACTTATTTGGAGGTTACTTTGACAGTACATGGGCATTCAGGACTCTTCTCCAACATCACAACTCAAAGGTATCATTATTTTTTTCTGTCATCTATACTAATTGTTTAAATTTCAGGCACATAGAAAATAATTGCAAAAGTATGGCTTGGATTTGACATACTTTAGCCGTTAAATAAAATCACTAGGTTTTAGCACTTTGTTGAGGTCATTGATAAAATATTTTCCCAATGCAATATGTCTTTTGATTTCTGTCTGTTCTTCCGATGGGTAAGGATTATGAATCCAAGTAAAATGAAATAACTGATAATCTCAGTCATTTTGCCATATCTCATGATATTAACTATTGGTCCAGTGGTGAGGATTTTTGTTTACTTAACATTGAAATGAATTGCATATTGAAAAGTGTAATCTTCAAGTGTCTGCCACATGTGTTGGAAGTTCTCTTCACTTACTGTAAGAAAGATTGTGTCCTATGCATCAAGAAAGTTGATGAATCTTCCTGCAATAGTAACGTCACACTCCTCTTTATATGATCCAGCTTCCTGAATGATTTTCTTAGCATACAGATTGAATTGGTATGAAGAAAGAATATAATTATGATGCTAATTTTTCTTGATTTTGAACCACAGAATATTTTCTTAGTTTATTTAGTCAAGGACAGTTTAACCTAAGGATAGTTTTAGCATGAACACAATAAAATGTTCTGGTATTCCCACTCTTCTCATCATGTCTATAATTTTTTTTTTATGGTCCATACAGTAAAATTTCTTTCCGTGATCAAGAAAGGACAACTAAACATCTTTCTGATGGTGTCTGCATCCCATCAATTTCTGTCTGACATTAGCAGTGACCATTATGCCACAATTTATTTTAATCCACCTTGACTTTTTGGTTGTTCTCTGTCAATGTTGGGAGGGTGGAGTGATTGCACAAGAGAGGAAGACCCTGGATGAGATGGATTGATTCAGTGACAGAGATAATGTCGTAAGTGTGTCAGAGACAATAAGATTGGCACAGGATAGAGCAGGGGTTAGAGGTCTCTATGAGTTAGGGTGTCTATGAGTTGCAGGTGACTCAATAGGACATAACAACAACAACAACTGTCAATGGATTGTTTCAATCATTTTTGCAGTAATCTTCAGCAAGATTTTGCTTTCATATGATATTAAGGGTATTGTTCTATAATTTCCACATTTTTTAGGATCACATTTTTGGTGGGTGAAGGAATTTAATCTCTTTCAGTTAAATGTCTTGGTAGATTTTTTCCAAATTTCTTGCCACAGATTAATGAGTATGTTGAGAACTGTATATGTTTGGTGAAATACATCAACTGTTATTCCAATAATTCCTAGGACTTTATTTTTTTGCCATCACCTTCATTGCAATTTGAATGTCCTTCTTCTCTACCATTGGGTCTTAATATATACTATAGACTGCCAAAAGTACAAAGAAATATAGTTTAGAAGAAGTACAGCCCAGATCCTCCACAGAAGCAAGAAAGTCCAGACTTAATGTTACATAGCTTGGAAATTTAATAAAAAGTTCTTAGTGTTTGGATAAAACCAACATGCTTGTAAATGTTTGGGAAAATTAGAGTCTCAAGTAGAAAAAGTGACACAATGATGGCAACAATGGAACAAAACGCAACAGATATTGTGAATATAAAAATGATTCTGTCATATATAGAGTCCCTAAGAATTGGAACTTTTGTAATGGCATTAAACAATAACAATAAAACTGCAAAAAGATATTCCCCATAGAGTAATGCTTCTGAGTGTATTTTTTTAATTTTATTTTGTACTGATTTATTTATAAAGATTGAATACAATGTTTTTCACACTGATCGTTCCCATTTCCTTCACCTCTCACACACACATCAAATTGTGCAACCCTATGATTAACTACCCCTTCCTCGCCCATCTTCATCCCTCTGCTTCCACCCTCCCACCTCCCCTTGGGTCCTCACACTCATTTTACAATAATGTTTTATACAGTATTTGTCCTTATGGGACTGAGTTAATTCACTCAGCATAATCCCTCCCAAGTTAGGGAGTAATTTACAAAATCATTGCTCCTGAATGCTACATAGTATTCCAGTGTGTGAATGTACCACATCTTCTCAATCCATACGTTTGTGGTTGGACATTTAGGCTGTTTCTATGTTCTTGCGATGGTGAACAACACAGCTATGAACATTGGTGTACAAAGTGGTTTTGACTGAATAACTAGGGATTTCAGCTTTTCCAAATTAAACATATTAGCAAAGAATGTCTATATATTAAGTGCCTGTGCATACACGTAGTTCACAAAACTCAACATATTGAAGTTACCTAAAACTCGTTCAGAGGACTGTACTTTCTTTTTCTTTTTCTTTTTGTAGATTTACCATTATTAAAATATTCCAGACACAAAGTTGCAATGTGTAATTTGCTGAAATTAACATTCTTAAATCTTCATTAACAGATGTTCAATTTTATGATATACTGTTCAAAACACTGCTATGTTTTTTGTAAACTAAATCAGGGACTTCAGCTGCCCTTCACATAAAACTCAAAAGCTGATTTCTTTGCTAAAGCCAATCAGCAGATTCAGGAAGTAATGAGATATTACAGGGAAATTCAAATTTAAAAGGTGGAAAGGAAAATAAAGAAAAAGACAATTCTCACTCATTTTCAGCCATGAAACAGTATCCTCATTCTTAGTGCTAACTGAAATGATACTGAAATTTCTGAAAGTAGAATTATCACCAGAAGAGGAAATATGATCTAACATGCCATCATTGTTGGAGTAAATTTTTATACTCTATGTGTATATGTACATATTTAAAGATGTGTGTTTTAGGTCCTATGCAAAGGCATTTAATTATAGGGATCTTAACAAACTACAGCTAAAATTGAGAAAAATGATAAACGTAGAACACTTAATGATCATACAAGTCTCATACCTAGATTAAGAAGCTGATTTCTGAATAGAGCAAAAGAACATTGAATGATTTAAAATTAGAAAAGCTATATGTCTGCATTAGATCATTTCTCCATAGCTTTGAAATCTGTTTTCAAAGGCCAGTTTTTTTTCTGAACGTGGATGGCAAGTCCTTCTTCCCAGTCTGTCTCATTCTGAAAGTTCCCCCCGACCTGAGTGCATCACCTGACAAAGAAGTGTTGTACTCATAAGAGCAAACAACTATTATGTAACCACGCACACACATAAACCATAAAATAAGTAGCACTAGAGAAGCAAACTGGAAGAGAAACTCTGAGACTCTGAATTTGTTCTTGAAAACAATGTATTCAAATTTTGTAAATTAACTAGCAGAAAATTTTAAAATGGAAAAAAAAACCCCACCAATAGACATTTTAAAAAGAAACCATAAAAAATAAGCAAATGAGCAGATATCAAGCAGAATTTATCAGAGACCAAAAATATAGTAAATCTAATTCCTATGCAGCCCATCAGCTGAGATCTAAGTATGTTGTTGTTGTCAAGTGCCATCGAGTCATAGGCAACTCATAGTGACTCTATGAACGAAAGACCTAAACACTTGTATAACTTTCCTCATTTCTCCAGGTTCATAGGGTTTCCAGAGACAAGCTATTTTGAAAGTGGATGCCACTCCTGCTCCCAAGCTTCTTTGAATTGAGGAGCTCCATCAAACACTGTCCACCGTGGTTGACCATTATCTCATTTGACGCACAAGAGTTCTGAGTGATCCATATGCCTCCCTCCTCAAGACACAAGAGGCCATCCTAAGATTCAGCTTAAACTGATTCACAACACATTAGCCCTCAGCCTGCAGGCATAGACAGACACTTTAGCATTTTAAAATTCCAGCCTGCCCAAATGCTGATAGACCCTGGGACAGGTTTTCAATTTATCTGGCAAGTCCCATCTGCTGACATGCACTTCAGACAAAAAGAAAGCCATAAAGTTTTCTTTTGTGTCTCATAAAAAAGTGTTTACAATTAACAAATCATTGTAATTGCAAAATTTAATCATTCCATTTCCAGTCTTATTTCTATCACCAAACTCATATTTTCAAACTACTATTCCTTTTAATCTATATGCAGAAAAAAATTCCTTCGGGAGGCTAGGCTTTATGAGGAGGAATGCCGCATCAGAATTGGAGGAAGACTTATCAACAACCTACATTACGCACGTGACAAAACTTTACTTGCTGAAATTAAAAAAGATCTGAAGTGCTTGCCACAGAAAGGCAAGGACTGTATCTTCAATATGGATTGAAGTTCAACATCAAGAAGATTAAGATTCTCACTCTCCATTGAGCCAATTGACAACACCATGATGGATGGAGAAGAGATTGAACATTGTTAACAGTTATAGCTTGCTCGGCTCCACAATCAACACTCTTGCAGTCAGAAAATCAAAAGACTGATTGAATTGCATTAAGTAAATCTGCTGTCAGGGACTTTTCCAGAGTACAGAGAAGCAATGATGTCAGTCTAGAGACTAAGGTGCGCCTGATCCAGTCTTTGGCCTTGGCAATTACTTGCTGTGCATCAGAAAGCTGGATAATGACTAAGGATGACAAAAAAGAATTGATGCCTTTGAGTTGTGGTGCTGAAGAAGAGTTTTGAACATATCATTTTCGACCAAGGAAACAAATAGGTCTGTATTGAAGAAGGTGAAACCAAGTTTCTACTTGAAGGCTAGGATTTTGAAGCTCTACTGCACATACTTTGGGCATATGGAGAGGAGGGACCAATCCTTGAAGAAGGACATCATACTCAGATGGGTTGAGGGACAGTGCAGGAGAGGAAGACCGCTGGATGAGATGGATTGATACAGTAACTAGGGCCATGGGGTTAGGTGTGTCAGTTAGGGAGAATGGCTCAGGTCAGCACAGTTTTCAGTGCTGTTACACATAGAGTCGGTATGAATCACAGGATGGCACATAACAGCAACAATACCTTTCTCACTGTTCCCTACTTTAGCCTTCCAGCCAACAATTACCATTAACACATTTTGACTGCATGCTTGGTCAATTTAGCACTGCAAAATTTGGTAAAAATTCTCTGTTTCTTCCTGTTTGGTTCTAGATGTAGGAGCATTTAATTAAATGATAGTCCTGTTAGTGAATCTTCTTTGTATGCATATGGATATTATGGTATCATTCACAACATTGTATTTCAGGATAGAACTTGAAATTGACTTTTTTTTACCATAAATTCACATGATGCTTTCTCTGATTTTCATTCCCTGCAGAGTATACCATATGGTGACCTGATTCAATGTGGCCAAAGCCGATCCATTTTATTTCACTAAAGTCTAGTATGTTGATATTCATGCATTTCATTTCATTTTTTATAATTTCCAGTTTTCTAACCTTCAAGCAGCATATATTCCATGTTCCAATTGTTAAATGATGTTTGTTATTATTCTTCATCATTTCAATTAACTTCCAGTCTGGGTCATATTACTACACTCCTATTGCTGTTGATTACTATCAAGTTGAGCACAACTCATAGAGACCCTATGAACAAAAGGCCTGAAGCTTAACTATCAACATTTAAGTAGTGGATGCCACTCCTGTGCCCAAACACTCCTATAATTACCCTTTTTCTATGGTGTACATAGAGTTTGTAAAGGCCTGTTATTTAGAAAAGATATAGCCTGTCCTGATTCCTAATCTGTTTTAATCAGGTAGCTCACTCAAAACCTGTCCACCATGGGTAACCCTTATGGCATTTGACACACCAGTGGCACAGATTTCAGTATCACACCAACCCTAAGTTATTCAGTACAGTAAGCTGATAGACAAGTGCTGTACCATATAGAACAATGTTCTCTCCAATCAATTTAACCCCGAGGCCTGCAGGCCAAAACCAGGCCAGGGGCAAACTGTGGGTCAGATCATCAATTACTGGTATGTAAGTTCAAATTGACACTAAAGAAAATGAAAATAAGTCCACATGAACCAAAGTATGATCTTTAATCAATTCCATATGACTTTCATTATCATCTTAAGAACAGGTTTGGGTACCAATGATCAAAGACCAGATGAGCAGTTCAAATGGGATTTAGCAGTTCAAGTGACTGTGGCACCAGGGATATCATTGCTGATGTGATAGTGGATCTTGCATGAAAGTAAGGGACACCAGAAGAATGTCTTTTTGTGCTGTATTGGCTATTTAAAGGCATTTGACTGTGTGAATCATGACAAGTTGTGCCTGACATTGTTAAGAATGGGAATCCCAGAGCACTTGCTTGTGCTCTTGAAGAACATAGACCTCCTGCTTGAGGCTGTTGTGAGAACGGAGCAGAGGAGGACTGCATGGTTTGGAAATGGAAAGGGAGTGCATCAGCAATGTATTCTATCTCCATACCTGTTATATGCTATATGCTGAGAAAATTATCTTATCCTAGATGCTGGACTCTATAAAGAGGAATGTTAGTATCAGGATTGAAGGAAGACTCATCAATAATCTGTATTATGCAGATGACACAACTTACTTGCTGAAAGTGAGGAGGACTTATCATAGGAGCTTTAATAATTTTTACCTTACATTATTACATTTTAGGAAAGATAAATTTATTATGTTATTGTATGTGCCATCAAGTTGCTTGCAACTTATAGTGAACCTATGTAAAATAGCCTGAAACCTGCTCTATCCTGTACAAACTTTACTGTCTCTGACACACGTACTTTCTTACCCCAATCACTGTATCAATCCATCTCGTCTACGGTCTCTATTTCTCTGTCCCTCCAACTTTATAAACATGATGTCCCTCTCCAAGGACCTGCAACATGTCCAAAGTAAGTCGGACTATACCTCAGAATACTTACCTTCAAGGAGCAACCTGCCTTCACTCTGTCTAGGACACACCTGTTAGTTCTCCTGGCAGTCTATGGTATATTCAACATACTTCTCCAGCACCATAACTCAATGGCATGGATTCTCTTTCTAGCATCCTTAGTCATTGTCCAGCTCTCTGATGCATAGCAAACAATAGTTAAGACTGTGGCCTGGATCAGGAGCACTGACTTTTCCAATGCAATTCGTTTTTTGATTTCCTGGCTGCTGGTACCAAGAGTGTTGATTGTGGAGCTAAACAAACTGAATAATCTCAATTCCTTCATCCTATATCATAGTGCTGCCAATTGGCCCAGTGGTGAGAATCTTTGTTTTCTTGATGTTGAATTTCAGTCCATATTTAAGGCTGTAGTCTTTGATCTTCTACAGGAAGCACTTCAGGTCTTCCTCAGTTTCAGCAAACAGGGTTATATCATCTGCATAATGTAGGTTATAGGTGAATCTTCATTCAATTCTGATGTCACATTCCTTCTCGTACAGCCCAGCCTTTAGGACGATCTGTTCTGCATATGGATTGAATGGGTGTGGAGACAGAATACATGTCTGGTGTACACCATTTACAATTTCGAATCATGCAGTTTTTCCTTGCTGTGTTCTTACAACTGCTTCCTGGTCCAAGTATTGGTTTTACATAAGGACATTAAATGTTGTGGGATTCCCATTCTTCTCAGAGTCAGGCACAGTTTGTTATAATCCACACTGTCAAATGTCTTTGCATATTTAATGAAACACAGATGTCCCTCTAGTATTCCCTGCTTTCAACCAAAATCATCTACAATTAGCTATAATATCCCTCGTACCACAGCCTCTTCTAAATCCAGCCTGCCTATCTGGCTGTTTTCTGTTGACGTACTGCTCCTGTCATTTTTTAATACTTTCCAGCAGAATCTTACTGCCATGTGATATCAGTGATATTGTTTGATTATTTCTGTGCTCTGTCAAGTCACCTTTCTCTGCAATGAGAACGAATACAGATCTTGTCTAGTCTATTGGCCAGGTGATTGTCATCCATATTTCTTGGCATAACTTAGTGAGAGTATCCAGGAATCCAGGATAATGTCTGTTGAAATATGACAATTGGTATGTCATCAATTCCTAGAGCCTTTTTTTTTGCCAATTCTTTCAGAGCAGCTTAAACTTCCTTCATCACCACAGGCTCATTCTTGCTCATATGTTGATATTTATTTAATAAAATATATCTATAGACTTACAGGTAATATTTTCATCTCTAAAGAAATACAGAACATCTATAGCGTTGTTGTACAGTATTACTCATAATGACCCTATGAACAAAAGGCCTGAATCCCTTCTACAACTATCGACATTTATCAGAGTTCATAGAGTCTCTAGAGGAATGTTATTTAGGAAGCGAACACCATTCTTGCTTCCAAACCTGTCATAGTACATTATTGTTTTTAGGTGCCATCGAGTTGCTTGCGATATATAGCATCCCTATCTATGTACAGCAGCTCTGCACCCTACACTGTACTGAGCCAGTTTCACTGACACTGACACACTAATCCTCATTGCCTCAGTCACTGTATCAATCCATCTCCTCCAGGGTCTCCCTCTCCTGTGCTGTCCATCTTCTGAGCATGATGTCCTTCTCCAGGGACTGATCTCTCTTGGCCATGTGCCCAAAGTAAGTGAGTTGGAGCTTCAATATTCTGGCCTCCAAGGAAAGACTTGGTTTTACTCCTCCAAGACAGACCTATTTGTTTTCTTGGCAGTCTATGGTATGTTCAGGACTCTTCTCCAGCACTACAACTTGAAGTTTTCTTCTGTAATTCTTAGTCTATAGCAATAGTAATAGAAAAGGAGCTCTGAAAGGATCGTTTGTAGTGAGCTATACTACAAACTCAAAACTCAAAGATAACATATTCTGTGAGATTTTAATTCACCAGTAGTTTCCTAGCAGAAAGTGATAAGTCTCACTCATGTTATGATTTTTAACCTCAGAAAATAAAAGCAAGATCACTGACAATTGAAATCAGTTCAACAACTGTTAGTCAATGAGTGATGATAGAAGGAAATTATACTCCAGGTTAAAACAGAGAGAGATATTCTGATAATTTCTATCAGAAAAAAACATGTAATGAAACACTGTAGAATGCTGGAAATTACCTGTATGCATTTGTTTATTTTAAACAATCTAACCATTCTATTTAGAAGTTCGTGTTTAACTATAATTTAAATATATTTTGTGGATATGTAATAGCATTTTTTGCTTGTATGTATCTGTTTTCAAAATATACAACACCCACAAGCTATAACAGGTTTTTAAATACCTTTGGAAACTTTAAACAATTGCCATCAAGGATGTGATTCTGCTATAAAATGGTTTAAAGATCTGTAAGCTGTCAGGCAATTAGGTTTTAATGTCTTAGAATTGAGTACCTCTCATGAAAACTAGTAGACAAGAGGAAGGTAAACAAGTCTGAGATTAAAGAATATATTTCAGCTAAAAATGCACTCTGCACAGTATGCCATTACTTTTGTTACTCATTGAACAATGATTGGACACTTTTCCTCTCAGAATCTTGCATCTTGCTTCTTTCTCGCATTAATACAGATCGTTAAAAGCCTCAAAAGAAGTAAATACGGTGCTTTTGACATAGACATGGAACATAGCCATTATAAAAAATGGTATGATCTGGAAAAAAAATAATCATTATCTGTTTTCAATAATCCATTTAAGATTTTTAGAAAGAATATTCTTATTCACTTAATAGTTCAAGTTTTAAAATTCTCTATTTCAAAAAAAAGCAAAAGAATACTGAAAGCATAATAATACTTGTAGATTATTATATCCCTTAAAAACATTGTTATTGTTTGTTGCTATGTGCCATTGACTCACTTGTGACTCACAGCAATCCCATATACAATAGCCCTGAAACCTGCTCTATCCTTCACCAAACTTATTGTCCCTGACACACCCCCATTTTCCCAGTCACTGAATCAATCCATCTGACGAAGAATCTTCCTCTCTTGTCCCTCCACTCTCCTGAGCATGATGTTCCTCTCCATGGATGGGTCCCTCTTTGCAACAAACCCAAAGTATGTTGGACAAAGTCTCAAAACCCCTCTTTAGGACAAACCTCTTTGTTCTTCTGGCATTATATTCAACAGTCTTATCCAGTACCATAACTCAAAGTCATCAGTTCTCTTTATATTATCCCTAGTCATTGTCCAGCCTCTGACTTGTAACAAGTAATCGTGAAGACTATGGCTTGGCACACCTTAAAGTCTAGACTTGATATTGTTACTCTTCAGTACTTTGGAAAAGTCCCTGACAGCAGAGTTCCCCAATGCAATTCATCTTTTGATTTCTGGGCTGCTGGTACCAAGAGTGTTGATTGTGGAGCCAAGAAAACTAAAGATTTTAACAATCCTAATCTCTTCACTGTCTATCATGATGCTGCCAATTAGCCCAGGGGTGAGAATCTTTGTTTTCTTGATGTTGAGCTTCAATCCATATACAAAACTGAAGTCCTGGACTTTCTGTGGCAAGTGCTTCAGGTCCTCTTCAGTTTCAGAAAAGAGGGTTTTGTCATCTGCATAACACAGGTTATTGAGTGTTCCTCCAATTCTGATGTGACATTCCTCCTCACAAAGCCGAGCCTCCTAGATGATCTGTTCTGCATATAGATTGTAAAGGTATGGAGATAGGACACATCCCTCTTCCCAATTTTGAACCATGCAGTGTTTCCTTGCTCTGTTCGAACGACTGCCTCCTGATCTTAGTAAGCTTAGGTTTCACATAAGCACAATCAAATGTTCTGGGATTCCAATTCTTCTCAAAGTTAGCCATAGTTTATTGTGATCCACATAGTCAAATGCCTTTGCATAGTCAATGGAACCAAGATAGACATTCCTCTGCTACTCTGTGCTTTGAGCAAAGATCCTTCTAATCATTAGCTATAATATGCCTAATGCCATGGCCTCTTCTAAACCCAGCCACGCATCTGGCAGTTTTCAGTTGATGTGCTGTTCCAGTTTGTTGGGTTTTTTTGATAGTTTTCAGCGGAATCTTCCTTGCATGTGAAATTAATTATATTGTTCAATAATTTTCGCAATTTTTGCACTCTTATCTGGTCATCTTTCTTTGGACTAGAAACAAATATAGATCTCTTCCAGTCAGTTGCATGGGTGGTTGTGCTCAAGATTTCTTGGCATAGGGAGCACTGTCCACGGTAGCTTCTGTTTGTTGAAATATGTCAATTGGTATGCCATTAATCCCTGGGGACTTGTTTATTGTCAGTTCTCTAAGAGTAGCTTAATCTTCTTCCTTCATCACCACAGGTTCTTACTCATATGTTGTTTCATGACATTATTCTGTGTCAGGCAATTTCTTTTGCTTCAGTGATTGTATACTCCTTCTATTTTCTTTTAATGTTTCAGGATCATTTAATATTCTGCCCAAAGCATCCTTAAGTATTGCATCTTGTAATTTCAATTTGTTCTGCAATTCCTTTATCCCTAGATATGCTGAGCAAGTTTGATTCTTTTAATTTTCTGACACCACCTCTTTGCACATTTCATTATAATACTTCAGTTTGTCTCCCTGAACTGCCCTTTGGAATTTTCTGTTCAGCTCCTTAATTTATTTCTTTCTTCCTTTTGTTTTGGCTCCTCAGCACTCTAGTGTGATACTCAGAGTCTCGTGTGAAGAATTTTTGTTCTCCTTTGAGTGCAGTGAAGATATTGTAAACAAAATACCAACACAAATCCAGAATTTCTTAAAAACTTAAAAAGAATTAGAAAACTAACAAAATTAAAGAAGTTGGTTTCAAATAATAACTGCTGAACAAAATTTTAATAACAAAAGCAATAACAACTTACTACATCATTTATTTAGTGATGCTATTGTTGTTATGTAATTTTTGTTATTTTTACTATTATGTGCCATTGAATCAATTGTGATTCATATCAACTCTGTGAACAATTGCTCAGAACTCAGTCCTGTCAATCCATTTTATTTAGGGTCTTCCTCTTTTGTGGTAATTTTCCACTATTCCAAGCATTATGTCCTTCTCCAAGGACTAATCTCTCCTTGTAATGTGCTCAAAGTTTGTGACGTGGAGCTTTAAAATCTTTGTCTTCTAGAAGCAACCTGGTTTCACTCTCTCTAGGACAAACTTGTTTGTTCACTTGGCAGTCCATGATGTATTCAATACTCTTCTCCAGTAGCACAACTAAAAAACATCAATTCTTCTTCTGTCTTCCATAGTGATTGTTCAGCTTTCTAACATCTAGCAAGTAATTGTGAAGAACTTGGATTGGATCAGGTGCACCTTAGTCTCTAGTCTTTTTTTTTATCACTCTGTAGAGATCTCTAACAGTCAGCTTTCCCAAAACAGATCACTTTTTGTTTTCTTGACTGCAATGATGATTTTGCATCTGAACAAGATGAAATTGTTAACAGTATCAATCTTTTCCTCCACCTATCATGGTGCTGTCAATTGACCCACTGGAAAGAATTTTTGTTTTCTTCATATTGAGTTTCAATATATATTCAAGTCTGCAGTCCCTGGCCTTCTATAGCAAATGCTTCAGACCATCCTCAGTTTAAGAAAGTAAAGTTGTTTTGTTTGCATAACACAGGTTCTTGATGAATTTTCTTCCAATTCTGACGTCACATTTTTCCTTATAAAATTTAGTCTTCTCTATGATTTCGTCCACATATAGATTTAAACGTATAAAGAAAGTATTCCTGATACAATCTCTTATTGGTTTTTAATCATGCAGTGTTTCTTTGCTCTCTTTAGATGACTACTTCCTGGTCTAAGTATAGGTTTCACATAAGTACAAACAAATATTGTAGAACTCTCATTTTTCTCAATGTTAACCACAATTTGTTGTGATCTTCACCACTAAATGTCTTTGCATAGTTAATAAAACACATATAGGAAGTCCTCTGCTCTTTTCTTTCAGCCAAGATCATACAGGACATTGTCAGAGATGTCTATAGGGAGCCTCAGCCTCCTCTAAACCCAGCTTGTTTTTGTGGCAGTTCTCTGTCAATGTACTGTTTCAGACATTTTTTTGGATAATCTTCCTCAGGATTTTGCTTTGTGTGATATTAGTAATACTGTTTTATAATTTCCAAATAATTTCGGGTCACTTTTTTTGGAATTATAATAATATAGAACTCTTCCCATCAACCGGTCAAGTAGTTACTTTACAAATGTGTTGGCATAACCTGATGAGAACATTATGGCAGCAACTGTTTGTTGATATATGCCAACTGAAATTCCATCAATTCCTGGGGTCTTGTTTTTACCAGTTCTTTCAGAGCAGCTTGACATTTCTCCTTTATCAGCATTGCTTATTTTTTTTTTTTTTGGCATTACTTCTTGATCCTATGTTGTTTAATTAATTTATCTGTGTCAGAAAATTATTTTTAGTACACTGAGTTTGCATACTCCTTCCATCTTGGTTTTATTTTTCCTGTATCATTAAATATTAAATATTGCAATTAGATATTTGAAATTGTTTTTAAGTTCCTTCTGCTTAATAAATGCCTAGTGAGTTAGTTCCTTTTGATTTTCTGAATCCAGCTTTTTGTGAATTTTGTTTAAATATTTTGTCTTATTTTTTTCATTAAATTTTATTAGTTTTAATTAACATTTACAGAGATTTTGTGTTTTCATTCGTTCATTGTTGCACTATTTTCTCTACCCTCCTCCCCAGTTCATTCTTCTTTTTTTTTCTCCTTGAATGTCTGTTTTAATTGTCCAGTTGCCACAGTGCTTGTCAAAGCCAGTTCTGATTAATCTCCTTTGTCAGTGTGTCCTTTGCCATTCCCTATCACTCCTCCCTAAGAGAGACTTCAGCCTGATTCATATGGAAAAGGGGGTGGCGTATTCTCTTAGCTACTTCCTGCTGAAAA
>NW_006399869.1:7603941-7606573 GCF_000299155.1 Elephantulus edwardii | reverse complement strand
TAATTGTGTTAATTATAGAATGGTATTCTTAGAATCTTAAGAATATCATGAATGATATGATTTCAAGATATATCAATTTCTATAGGAAATAGAAAGGAAATATATATACACGTTAGAAATTAGTTTTAAATAAACTATCCAGGTAAGGGCTAGAAAAATTAGCTGTAGACATATTTAAGTATGTTTATTACTGAAAATTTGATCTGATATTCTCTTATACTACAAGTCATTGTACAAATGATCCCATGAATTGAATTAAATAATAATTAATATTATCCATTTTTATCTTTTCCTCTTCTTTTTTTTCATTTTGTAGAACATAGATTGAATTATAATTCCATTTTCCTCAGTGAACGAAGCTGGGTTTGTAAATGTGTAACAAAAAGATTAGAAGGTATAGAAGAGAGAAGTGAGGTAAGCTTTCAACTGAAAAATGGATAGTCTCTATAAGTTATGTATTGAAGCTAAAAATCAAGAAGAAAAAAATTGTCACCAATGGGTCAATTGGCAACACCATGATTCGTGGAAAAGAGATGGAGATTGTTAACAACTTCAGTTTACTTGGCTCCACAATCAACACTCTTGGCTCCAGCAGTCAGGAAAATATTGTTGCATTGGGGAAGTCTGTTGTCAAGGACCTCTCCAGAGTGCTGAAGAGCAATGATGTCAATCTAGAAACTAAGGTGCACCTGATCCTGGTCATGGTCCTCTCAAATTCTTGCTGTGAATCACAGAGCTGGACAATGACTAAGGATAACAGAAGGAGAATCGATGCCTTTGAGTTTTGATCTAGAGAAGGTTAATGATTATGCCAAGGACAGGCAGGAGAATAAATAGATCTGTCTTGGAGAGGGTTAAATCAAGTTTCTCCTTTGAGGTAAGAATTTTGAAGCTTCATGTTCACATACTTTGGGCACATGGACAAGAGGGACCAGTCCTTGGAAAAGGACATTATGCTTGGGAGGGTGGATGGACAGCAGTATTATATCAATACAGTAACTACGGAAATGGGATTAGATGTGTTGGAGTCAGTAATACTGGCTTAGAATTGGGTAGAGTTCAGAGCTATAGTACATATGGTCACTATGACTCACAGGGAATGCAATAGTACGTAACAATAACAATAGCAGCTATAAATAAAGAAGAATACTGAGAATTCATTCACTCTCGAGTATAATAATTCACATAAGATTAAAAAGGCAACACCTTCCCAAGGATAGCACTTTGAAGGTAGGAAGATGTAAGATAGAAAGATTCATAGAAATGAAAATCAAGGGAGGATATGAGAATGTGTTTATAGGGTGGACAATGCAATTAAACTATAAAACAAAATGTGTATGAATGATTTAATGAAAATCAAATTTTCTTTGTAAACCTAAATCCAAGTTTCAATTTAAAGGGGAAAATAAGTAAAGGGTTTTTGTCAGCTTAGCCAAAAAAATGCTATAACTTTTTGTGAAATAATAATGAATAAAGCAGTAAGTTGGGAAGGAGATAACTTAAATAAGGACTGAGCCATTTTGAAGTGATAAGTTGATGTTACTTTTCCACTCTTTCTAAAGATGGATGTAAGGTTATGCCTTGTGGCAGAAAATTTTTGGAGTGCTAGTATGCTAAATTGTTGAACAGCTTAGAAGTGGTTAGAGCTAGTAAGCTTTATAATGAGTAGTAGTTAGGATGGATTTAGTCCAACAATTTTCAATTACCAGGTTCATTTGCCATACTTATTCTTTAGTTAATTCAATATTTATTGAATGTCTGCTATCTTCACAGCCACAGCATCTAGCTTGGGAATATACAGATTAATGAGATGCACTTCCAGCATTAAATTGCTTATAGTCTAGTAAAGGAAAATCCACTATTCACATAAAAATCACTAATGGTATTATGAAAGTGCAGACCTGGGTATTTTGTAGGAATATAGAAAGGAGCATTGAAGGTGCAATTTTTAAAAGATGCTAAACTGAATTTGAGTTATGTATAAAACTGACTATATTGTGTAGGGGGAATGCATATATAGGCACAACAGACACAGAAAAATAAATCCTAAAAATAAGAGCAAATTTGTGCTAATAGAACATATAATAGTAGGCAAAGAAAGGCAATCATGAGCTAGAATAAGAAAGGCATAACTTTGTAAAATAAAACTTTAAGCTATTCTAAATAAAATAATTTGGAGTTTTGTTTGTGGTTCTGTATTTTGTGTATTTTTATTGTGTTTTCTGACTCTAGCTCTCTGCACATTTCATTATAATGTCATTCCTGTGCAGTCCTTTGAATTCTTCTGTTTAATTTCTCGGTCTCTTCCATTATCTTTGGCATCTTGGCTCTCTAGTGCAATATTCAGAGTCTCTTCTGACATCTATCTTGGTCTTTTCTTCCTCCACTGTCTGTGTAATGACCTTTTGCATTCTTCATGGATGTTCTTCTTAATATCCTCCCACAGCTCATCTGGTCTTTGCTCATTAATATTCAAGACTTCAAATCTGTTCCTGAGATGGTTTTGAAATTCAAATGGGATAGACTCAAGGTCAAATATGGGTTCCTGTGGATTTGATTTTACTTTCTTAAGTGATAGTTACAGAAAGGCTTCAGGTCTTTTGTTCATAGGGTCACTATGAGTCATGCTCAA
>NW_006399869.1:7599502-7602993 GCF_000299155.1 Elephantulus edwardii | reverse complement strand
TATAGAATATGATGTCCAAATCAAAGCACATTTCGGTCAGTTCCAACTCACAAATACCCTCTATTCTACCTCCAGGGCTGTTAATCTTTATGTGAGGAGGCTGCCCATTTTTCTGTGGAGGAATCAGTGACATTGAAGTAAGAGGTCAAAATGCATTAAAGTATTGATAAAATATGAGTTTCCAAGAATTGAATGTCTATTATGATGTAGCATAAATATTCTCACAACCTTCTATCAAGAAATTTGCAATCACCTGGCTAGCCAACTCAAAAAGATTAGCTTTGTTGCCCTAGAGGCAAGAAGCTGTGCTACAATCCTGAGGGTATGCGACTCGAGGCCATTGGCTGCTTCATGGGAGAATGATGGACCATCTCCTCCCATGTCATTAACTGCCTTGGAAAACCCACTGGAAAGTCAGTTATGGGTAACATATGACTCTGCAGTACACCACAACAACACAAAATTAAAAATAAAAAGAAGAAACAGTACAAGTAAAAACATGATCCAAAAGAATATGGGAATTTATTAAATAATATAATTACTATTACACACAAGTAAAATCTTAATTGTTTTTTGTTGTTGATTTTTGCTGTTTTGCTAATTTCTTGCTTTTATTGATTTTTTTTATCATTTAATTTTGATTAGTTTATTATTGATTCAAATAATTCACCTATAGAAGATGGACAAAAATTCAAGCTGGATTCAAAAATGACCCTGGAACTCGATATATCATAGCTGATGTTATATTCATCTTGGTTGAAAGTAGATAACACAAGAAAAATGTTTACTTGTGTTTTATTTACTATGCAAAGGCATTATAATATGCAAAGTCCAACAGATTATAGACAACAACAAGAAGAATGAGAATTCCAGAATGCTTCGCTATGCTCATTTGGAATAAGCGTAAAAACCAAAATAACAATCATTTGAATAGAAAAAGAACATATTTCATATTTTAAAGTCAAGAAAAATGTGTGTCTGGGCTGTATTGTTTCTCTATACCTATTCAATCTGTTTGTTGAACAAAAATTGTTGGAGAAGGTGAATTCTTTGGAGAAAAATGTGGCATCAGGATGGGAGAAAGGCTCATCAACAAGCTCTACTTTGAGGATGTCACAAACTTCCTTCAAGGAAAGTTAAGGGAGTTTGAGGCACTTACTGAAGAAAACCAAAGAGTAAGGCCTACAATGTGTGTTACATCTCATTAGCACCCATGGAAACAGTAGTGAAGAGAGAAAAGGACACATTTCAGTGAGCAAATTTGCTGTCAAGTATAGTTTTGAAGCATTAAAAAAAGAGTGTCAGTCTAAAGTTGTTATATTCCAAGCCAGAATACTGTTAATTGATCCATATGTATATCAAAGTTAAACAATGAATAAAGAACAGCTGAAGAAAATTGATGACTCTAAACTATGGTGTTGTAGAAAACTGTTGAAGAAACTATTGGCTTTCAAAAGAGCAAAGAAATATGAATACGTGTTGAGAGAAATAGTCAGCATGCTACTTAGAGGCAAAGTTAGTGAGAGCCTGCGCATATACTTTGCCCATATTATCAGTAGGGTTTAGTCCTTGCAAAACAATATGATGCTTGGAAAAGAGAATATCAGTAAAAGGAAGGAAACTCTGGAAATAGAGAAACTAACAGTGAATTCAACAAGAGCATGTGTTCTTCAGGGATTAGGAGGATGATGATGAACTATTCAGTCTAGATCTGTTGTACATGCATGGTTGCTAAGAGTTATAGTTCACTTAAGGGTGCCTAATAACAATAACAATGTGTGTGTGTGTGTGTGTGTGTGTGTGTGTGTGTGTGTAAGTATATACATATTTATGTATCTCAAGAAACTGTATTGCAATTCCAAAGACATGCAGTTTGAATCCACCAACATCTCAATTGGAGAAAGATGGGCAATCTCCTTCCATGAAATTAACTGATTCTGAAAACGCACTGGAGGGTCAGCTATAGGCCAGTTCTGACTTAAAGACATACAACAGTGAATTTCTTCCTATGTGTTATTATTTCACTGAATTCCTCCCACATTACCCCAGATAGAACTTCTTTCAATTTTGTCCTTACTTTTCTTTTTAAATTAAAATAATATTATAGCATATATTTTCAATCTCATGATATTGTCATACATTTTTAGTTTCGCTCCTTGAAGGTGCATAAAACTGAATCTAATTCAAGTCTCAATTCATGTGTTTGATCATAAATTTTATTGAATACCATTTCATATCATCACTGACCATAGATATTATCTATTTTGTAAAATGTTTTCTCACAATGTAATTTACATATTTATTTATAGAGATTCACTGTACTTTTTATTGTTTTTTGTTGTTGTTGGAAAATTGTACATTGTAAACTGTATGTTCAATTTCTTTAGAGTTATTTCTGATTTGCTAATTTTAAAAATGTAATCCTATTTTTCAATCTTTTCTTTTACAAATGATAATTTTAGCCATATTTAAGAGATAGTTCACTATCTGGAGCACAAAAATGAAACCAATTGTATTTTATAGTAAATGCTTTAAAATAGTACATTTGATGCCATTTTATTGATTCATATTTATGTCTTTAGTTAAAGATTTAAGAAAAGACTACAACTAGATATATTTCATATAAATAATTTCTTTTCTTCTCTAAATGCATTTTTTGCATTGATCTCTCAAGATAATACTAGTATGTTTTCAAGTATAAAGGAAGGCTGCATTGATGTATTTTTTTATTATTATTTTACATATAGACATATATAGCTGTGAAGTATGGCTCATAATGCTTCTATAGGACAGAATAAGATTGTTTTATAGTGTTTCCAAAGTTGCAAATCTTTAAAAAAGTAGATTTCCCCATGATTCTTTCTTGAAGGAGCTGGTGGGTACAAAGAACACACCCCTGGTTTCTAACCAGATGCTTAACCACCGTTCCACAAAGACTTAGTATTACAAAATTAACATTATTATGCTTACATAAGTATAATAAATAATGACCTTATAATTTTGTGTGTTTGGTTTTATTTTTAATGAATATGACTGTATAAATTTGTTTGTTTGTGTTTGCTTTAAATATTATAGTGCAAACTCTCCTTTTTTGAAGTTAATAACCCATTCAACCATTAGTCATTCTAATGAGAATGCTGTAAAATCAACAAAGTGTCTTTTAGTCCCAACTTTACTAGGAAAGTTCTTCTACACAATAATCATAAATTTACCTTGTGGTTGTGGTTGTCATGTCTCCATATCAAGGAACAAGAGATTAAAATCTCTCCTAATATCCTACACCAACCTCACAATCCCAGATGTGCTTGACATCATTGTTGTTATCACTGTATCAGTCTACCTCACTGAGGATCTTTCTATTACTCTATTTTGTCAATCCAATTTAAGTTTATTCTTTGTGTAAATATTCTATATTCTTCCAAAATAGTGTTTTTATAATAACTAACTATAAGCATGGAACTGGATGGCATTTTAACTCATATTTTCATGTA
>NW_006399869.1:7585039-7595807 GCF_000299155.1 Elephantulus edwardii | reverse complement strand
TTGTAATGTTGAAGAAGAGTACTGAAAATCTCATGGAATTCCAAGGAAACAAAGATATAGGTCTTAGAAAAGGTGTAGAGTGCTCTTAGAGATAAGGATGTCAGAGCTTCATCTCTCATATTTTGAACATATTGCTAGAAGTGGCTATTCCTTGGATAGGTTCATTGTGTTTGGGAATGTGGTGGGTTAGTAAAAAAGAGAATGTCACCCAATGAGATGGATTGATATAACACCTAGACCAATGGGCTCAAGCGTATCAGAGATGTTGAGAATAAAACAGGATAGGACAGGGCTCAGATCTGTTGCTCAGAGGGCCAAGATAATCTATACTCTATGGCATCTAACAACAAGAGATAGGGAGAGAGATATATAGACAGGGAGATATAATCTCAGCATCAAGAAGACAAATATTCTCACCACTGAGCCAATTAGCAGCACCAAAATAGATGGAGAAGAGATTGAGATTGTTAGCAATTTCTGCTTGTTCAACTCCTCTTAGCACCAACAGTCAGGAAATCAAAAGATGAATTGTATTTTAAAAAATCTACTGTCAGGTACCTCTCAGGAATGCTCAAGAGCAATAATATCCATCTGGAGTCTAAGATGTGCCTGATCCAAGCCATGGTCTTCACAATTACTTTTTTGGTATCAGAGAACTAATGGCAATTTCCAGAGAATATGACATTGACAAGCGAGCTAGAAAATGACCAAAGAAGGTTCATTGGCCTTTGAGTTGTAGTGCTGAGGAAGTGGATTAAATATATCATGGACTGCCAAAAGAACAGTTTATCTTGGAAAGAGTGAAACCAAGTTGTTCCTTGTAGGCCAGGATATTGAAGCTCTGTCTGACATAGTTTGGTCATATTTCCAGGATGGACCAGTTGTTGGAGAAAGACCCCATGCTTAGAAAGGTAGAGGGATATCACAAGATAGGAAGATCCTGAATGAGATTAAATGACATAGTAACTGGGGTGATGGGGCTGGATGTATCAGAAACAGTGAAATTCACTCAGATTAGGACAGGGTGTAGGACTATTGGGCTTAAGGTCATTATGAGTCACAGGTAACTCAATGGTATATAACAACAATAACATACATTCAAAAATTTTCCCCTTAAAGTCCTTAAGCACTTCAAGTCCAAGTTTGAATTTGTTCTTCAGTTCTTTTATCCTGAGACATATTAAAGGAGCTCATCTCTCCTGGATTTTTAAACTCCCAGGCTTTTCATATTTTGTTACGATATAAGCTTGTCTTTCTGAACTGCTATTTGACACTTTCTGCCTAACAGTTTTCCATCATTGGCACTAGGGATTTCATTGGTGATGTCAGATGGATCCAGTATGAAGGTAAGGAATACCAGAAGAATGTCAGTTTGTGTTATTTTGACTACTCAAAGTCATTTGTGTGGATCATGACAAGCTGTGGCTAGCATTGAGAAAAATTGGAATCCCAGAGCACATGACAATGCTCATGCAGAACCTGTTGTATGGACAGAGCAGGGGAGCACTGCAAGGATTAGAATTCGTAAGGGAGTTTGTCATGAGTGTATTCTCTCTCCATACTTATTCATTCTGTATGCTGAGTAAATGATCTGAGAAGCTAGACTCTATAAGAAGGAGTTAGGCATCAAGATTGGAGGGAGATTCATCAATAACCTGTGTTGTGCAGATGGCACAATCTTGCTTGCTGAAAGTGAGCAGGACTTGAAGGAATTGTTGCGGAAGATTGAGTAATGCAGTGTTTGGTAAAACTGCATCTCAATGTCAGGAAAACAAATATTCTTAGCACTGTACCAATAGGCGGCGGTATGATGGATGGAGAGATGATTGAAACTGTCAAAAGTTTCATCTTGCTTGGATCCACAATTAACTCCCTTGGTACAAGCAGCCCCCTAGGGAATAAGCATATGCATTGCACTGGGAAAACCTGCAGTTAGGGACCTTTCCAAATTATTGAGGAGTAAAGATGCCAGTTTGATGACTTAGGTGTGTCTGAGCCAGGCCATAGTCATTCCTGTTACTAGCTAGGCATCCAAGACTTAGACAATGACTAACATTGACAGGAAAAAGAATTGATGCCTTTGAGCCGTAGTGTTGTAGAAGATCACTGAATATCCTATGGACAGTCAAGAGAACAAACAGCTATGTTTTGGAGATGGTGTAGCCAAAGTGCTCTTTGGAGGAAAGAATGATGAGGCTTCACCTCACATACTTTAGACATGGTGGTAGGAGATACTATTCCTTGGAGAAGGAAATGATGTTAAGAAGGGAGGAGGGTCAGCAAAGGAGAGGAAGACCCTCAACCAGGTGGACTGACATGGTGACTGCTGCAATGGGCTTTTATGTGTTAGGAAGTATGAGGATGGTGCAGGATAGAAGAGGGATCAGATCTTTTGTTTTGTTTTTTATTTTGGGTCACTGTGAGTTGCGCTCAAGTAGATGACACCTAACAACAATGACAACAACTTTCAAAAGTAAGTTTTAGTGTTTTTTAAGACATCTACTTTCTTTCATTCCTGCATTTTAACATTTCTTCATGTGTTTCTTTGCCATCTGAATGTCATCTTTGGTGAAGTGTCTGTTTATATCCTGTGACCATTTTTCAGTTGGGTTATTTACCTTTATCTTGTTGTGGTATTCTAGTATTTTATAAATTCTAGACATAAGTCCCTTGTCAGCCATGTCATTACCAAATACTTTTTCCCAGTCTGTGGCTTTCCTTTTTACTCTGTTGGAAAAGTTTTTGAGGTGCACAGGGACTTGATTCTTAGAAGGTCCCATTCATCTGTTTTATCCTCTCCTGATTGTAGATTTTTCAGGATGCTAGAAAGACTGTTTATTTTGTGGATTAGGTCTTCTAGAATTCTTCCAAGCTTTTCTTTAATGAAGTTTATAGTCCTTGGTTTTAGTCCTAGGTCCATGACCGACCTTGAATTGTTTTTTGACCAACACAGCAGTGTAGTAGGATTTGAAATCAGGGAGTGAGATACCTCCTACCGTTCTTCTATTCTTAAGGAGTGCTTTGCTTATTTGGGGTTTCTTTCCATTCCAAATGAAACTGTAGATTGTCTTTTCCATATCGTTGAGGAATAGGATTGGTATTTGTATTAGGATTGCATTCAATGTGTAAATTGCCATTGGTAGTATTGCCATTTTCACACTATTGAGAATTTTAATTATCTTTTACTTTACTACCAGTTTCCTGTCAGGCTTTCACTCTAGGGTAGGTAGCTAGCATGTCTCTGTGATGATAGTAACTAAGCCACACATACTTCGATTACCTGCAGAGTCACCTATGGTAGAAAGGTTTCAGCAGAGTTTTCAGAATAAGACAACGAAAAAATACTGGTCATCCTCTACTGAAATAATTGGCTCTTGTGAGCCCTGTGACTAGTGGCTGAACACTGTCTAATATGGTATTGGAATATGAGGTCCTCAATTTGGAACACACTCAAAATACAATGGAGTAAAATCAGCCTCCTCTGAGTTTTCCTTACTAATTTACTAATTAAGGGATGAGATGGAGTAAAACTTTCACTCAATGATGAATCCTTATCTGACAATGTAGCACCATTGAAATTGAGTAGATATAGTTGCAAACCTCCAGTAATAATGGCAAAGTCCAATGCACATGGTATGAATCTTGGAAAGCTGAAAATGAAACAGGATGCATAAAATTTATATTCTAGACACTAAAAGTCATGGAATTGGAATCAACTCGTAGCTGACCATACAGAGGTTTGTCGGAGGTGATAAACTGCGAGTGAGGAGATTGTCTACTTTTATCTCTTGCAGCACCTAATAGCTTCAGACAGACTGTCTTTGGGTTGGCAAAATATTTCCTTACCTATTTTCTTAAGATAATACATGAAACACATGATACAGTGAACTCTAATGATTGAATAAAACCAGAAAAATTGTGGTTTAAAATTAATGACTTCACACATAAAAAAATAAATTTAAATCAATGATTTTAAATTTTTATGTATTTGATGAAATTATTTCATGTTTCTAAAAAAAAATGTGGGGTCTAACAAATTGTAATTGTTGACAACCTCAGTCTCTTCTCCACCTGTCATGTTGCTGTCAATTGGCCCAGTGGTGAGAAATTTTGTTTTCTTGATGTAGGGCTTCAATCCTTATTGAAGACCATAATCCTTGACCTTCTGTACCAAGCATTTTAGATCACTGTACCAAAAATAATTGGTTGACAGAGAAATATTTAGGGAAGTACCATAGGGAAGGACCTCTCCAAGAGCCAGTGGTAATGAAGGAAGGAGTTCAAGATACATTAAAGGCATTGGCAAAATAAAGTTCCAGGAATCAATGGGATACTATGAATCAGTAAGTACTCCGGCAACATTAATTTCTTGAACTAAAGTGGAGGAAAGGAAGAAATATTTTAGCTAAAAGATGCAACATTGGACATGATCATCAGGCTATGCCAGGAAATTTGGAGGACAGTTGTCTGGCAACTGACTGGAAAAGTTTTTTATTTGTGCCAACTCCTAAGAAATGTGATCCAGTAGAATGTATAAGTTACATAACAATATCATTAATATCACATGCAAGTAAAATATTTCTGAAGATCATTAAAAACTGCTAGAAAAGTACATAGACAATTGCTAGAAGTCTGAGCACATTTAAAGAGGCCATGGAATCAGGAATATCATGGCTAATGTCAGATGGATCCTGGCTGAAAGTAAAAAAAAAAAAAATTAGAAGAATGTGTATTTGTGTTTTATCAACTATGTGAAGGCATTTGACTCTGTGGATAATAACAAAATAAGGCTGACATTGAGAAGAATGGAATTCAGAATACTTAATTGTACTCATATGAAATTTATACCTAGACCAAGAGACTATTGTTTGAACATAGCAAAGGAATACTAAATGCTTTAAAATTGGGAAAGATGTGCATTAGTGTTGTAGCCTTTCTCCTTGCCCATTCAATCTGAATACTGAGAAAATTATTTGAGAAACGGAACTCTATGAAGAAGCATGTGACATCAGGATCATAAGAAGACTAATCAACAACCTATGTTATGCAAATTACAGAACCTTCCTTGATGAAAGTCAATAAGGCTTGAAACACTTGCTACAGAAAATTGAAGACCACAGCCTTCAATATGAATTTCATCTCAACATCAAGAAAATTATTACTGGTCCCATAAATGGAGAAAATTTTGAACCTGTCAACAATGTCTTTTTAATTGCATTCACAATCAACACCCTTGGTATCAGTAGTTCAGAGGTCAGGATAATGATTGTATTGGGAAAGTCTGCATTCAAGGACCTCTCCAGATTTTTGAGAAGCAGTAATGTCAGTTTGAAGACTAAGGCGAGTCTTATTCTGTCCGTGATCTTTCCAATCACTTGCTAAGCATCTAAAAGCTAGGCAATAAGTAAGGATGAGAGAAGAATTGGTGTCTGTGAGCTGTTGTTGGAGAGGAGTACTGAATATCCTATGGACTGTCGAAAGAACAAAGAGATCGATATTTAAGAAACAGCAGCTAGAGTGCTCCCTGTAGCCAAAGGCGATAAACTTCATTTCATATATTTTACTATGTTTCTAAGATAGGCTATTCCTTAGAGAGGAACATCATACTTGTAAAGATGAATGATCAATGAAAGAGAAAAAGACCCCCAACCAGAGAGATTGACATTGTGACTGCCTGAGTGTGTCAGAGACTGTGAAGAACAAAACAGTACAGGGAGATCTGTTTTTCACTAGGTTGCTATGGATCGTATTCAACTTGAAGGCATTAATAACAAGAATATTTGTCTAAAGCTTAATGTTATGCCTGGTTTTAGTAAGTATTCTATCAACATTAATGTATTCAACTAAACTGAAAGTAAGAAGGTAATACTATCATTTCTATCCATTGACCTCTGTCTTCTGTCGTATTGCTCATAAATTATGAGATAGTCATTGTCCTCTACTTGCCCAGGCTCCATGTAATGTAAGGGAATATTATTATGAATTTAAATGGACCTGATATTGTTATACACTTTTTAAAAATTCAATGTATATTTTAGTGTATCATTTTTAATTATATTGTTAAAATTTTAAAATCTTCTTAGGGAATATTGAATTTTCATTAATAATTATGAATGCAAATAATTGTTCTTAGATATTATATCACACACACACACACATGCACACATGATTTTGTTGTTCTGTGCTGCAGAGTCAGAACATTCTCATACACTCTAGCAGGGTTTTAGACAGTAAGTCGCACACATTATACTACGTGTGTGTGTGTGTGTGTGTGTGTGTGTGTGTGTGTGTGTGTGTGATGAGTATGGTGCTGTTTGGGCGGGTGTTGTGGCAGTTTTCAGACACGAAGAACTACTCTGCCTCCAGAAGCCAGGCAAGCCAGGTTTGGCCTAGGGTTTAAGGCGGCAGCACAGGGCTTCAAGCCCGGAAGGGGAAGAGGGAAGAGACGGAAGCCATGTTCTCCCAGGTTTGCTCTGCCCAGTGGAAACCCTATGAACCTGGAGAGAGGATGAAAGGCACCCAAGCGTCGAGAACTCTCCTTCATAGGGTAGCTATGGGTCTTCTGCGACTTGATGGCACTTAACAACAATATCAACATAGAGAGAGAGATCGGCTGTCCCAGTGGACAGAGAGCGATGCTACCAAGCCAAAGGTGGGTGACTTTTAATCCGTGGCCCTTGGGCCTGTCTTTCATTGTGTTTTTTTCAGACATTCTTCTAGGTCTTATAGCCCTGGTGTACAAGTTGCCATACCGCGTTTACTTTTGGTTGCTGTGAGGCTGAACACCGTGACACTGATGTGTCAAATGCGATAATGATTGGCTACCCAGTGAGGATGGAGAGTGGGATGGAGCTCCCCAATTAAACAAGCGTGGAAGGAGGAGTGGCAGCCACTTCCATAATAGCTTGCCTCCGGAAACCCTATGAACCTGGAGAGAGGATGAAAGGCACCCAAGCTTGAGGACTCTCCTTCATCAGGTCACTATGAGTCACCTGCGACTCGATGGCACTTAATAACACAACAACAACATGTGTTGTTGAATTTTGGGGAGGAAGGGATGGTCTCTGGCCAGAACAGATTGCCTAAGCTCCATATAAGTGCAAGCCTCCCAACAGTCTTTAATACGGGGTAGAGAAAGCTCCCCTGTGTTTGGCTCTACTGTGTTTGGCTCTACCAGTTTGAGAAAGCTCACCACCTGGAAAGACGGCTTACCACCTCTGTTGATCTGGGAGTGGTCCACATGATGCTGAGGTTCTCCTAACCAATCTGCATGTCCCACATCTGTAAGCCAACCCTATCCTGTCTTCCTGTTTATATAAGTGTACTGCAGCTCTCAATAAAATTGAGCTGTGTTGACTCTCTGATCCTTTCCCAGAGTGGTCTATCTCCATCGCACTTACCCCCACCAGGGTGTCGCTGTCAAGTTGCCGGCGAACTGACAGCAACAAGTGTAAACATTTACTTTATAAGTAAATGTATTTATTATACAGATTATATTATGCAAATTAAAATATGAATAGGATTACTGTATATTGTGTGTGATTATTTGAAGATATTTGATATCATAATTGGTTGTAACATTAAATAGTAAGTATTTGTACAAATAATGTGAAAATTAGAAAATTCTATACTCTTAACTGTCAACTTTTTGTTGTTGTTGTTCGGATCATCAGATAAATTTTGGAAACATCTTTATTGAAGTGCATTTGGAAAAATAAGCAGTAAATTTCCAACAAAATAATTTTGTGCCCAACAAGATTTCAAGATTTTTCATGTTTCAGGATTTTGCATGTGTTCTCTTCAAATTAACTAAATAAGTATTCATTTTTACTCATTTAGAACCATTTTCACTCATATTTATATATTTTTTTCTAACTTTAATCATTAGGACGATGTCTATATATTTATACAAGAAGTTGTTGTTGTTATTTCTCTAAGATCAAATGTGTTTAATAGCAACCCTGTCTAAAGGGAAGAAAATGGGACATGGGTTTAAAGGGTTGTAACCATCACTCTGAAAGTGCTAGAGGGATTGAGACTAGAACAGCACCTCACTGCCCCAGAGCAGAAAGCAGATAAAGAACCCAGCACAAGCAGCAAGAGGTCCATTTATTCATTTTTGACTTCCAGATTGTGGTACTGAGAGTGAGGTTTATTAGTGAAAGTAAGTTGGAGAATGTGGGAGGCAAAGAACTTCACCCAATTCAAGCCCAGGTTTAGCTCAATGGTCCCAAGGCACAATTTCTCCATTAGTCCAGTCTCTGGTTTCAGTTCAGCAGTTAGCTTTTCCTACCTTCATCCATAAAGAACAGTAAAACTTTTACCTTTGGTCTGACAGGGCTCCTCTGGTTAGACTTTGCCTTCTAACATGGTGTAATCACAGCAATGTCACACAGTCTTTCCCTAGCCATCAGCTATGTTTTGACACAGGGTCTCACTTTCACTAGGGTCTTGTTTCATTCTCCTTCAATCTTGCTGCTCAATGTAAGATGTGCTTTCTCTCTTATCCTAATCTCATAGTTGTTGATGATTTGCAAAATCATGTGTCTACAGTCCAGGTAGGTGGAGACCAGAAGGGGCCAATGTAGTGGCTAGAAAAGCAAATTTTTAAACTAATACCATAGCTCACCTGCTGGTTTCTCTTGTCATTACTTTCCATTGTCTGAAGGATCAATTTTACTCATACAATCATATATATATTTATGGAAGTCTATAAGCCAGCTTTAACACTTCTTATACCTTAATCCTTCCATTAGATAGTCATTTTTTTTGCCTTATCGAACCAGTGCTCTAAGAAAACAATGTCTTTTCTCTGAAACATCCTTTATTACAGGTTAATCTTCCTCTATAAACAAAGTTCCACTCCAGAGCAAACCATCAGGTCACAGTAATCAACACTAGATCACAGAATGAAACATCTTTACTTAATCAAGTTGGATTCTTGTCAACAAATTTCCAGCCATCTGTAGCTAGGTCCAAACAGACAAATGCAAACTCAGGAATCCACACTTCTTTCTGTGTATTACATGAGCTGGTCCCCTCACCCAACTTCATTTCCACATGGGCTGAGTCAATACATCTTCAAAACTCCCTTTTCCATAAACTAGTAACCTTTCTTAATGGAAAGTAGTAGACGGACAGTGCTGAAGAAATAATGTCCAAACTCAGTCTTCTCTTCATTACTGAATATATTCCACTTCCACTCATTTAGTGGACCCTGTTGACCACCAACATTTAAGCATTTCAGAAGCTTCCTTTAAATTTAGAGGTCTGAAAGGGAGTCCTAATGCTTCCTACTTCCTCCCATAAAGTAGACCCAGAGGGTCAAGATGAATTAAGCACATTCATTAGCTTTACCTTACCTCTGTTTATTGGCAAAATCTCTCTTTTTCTACTTCTTTCATATGTAATTTTTCTCAGAGTACTACTGACTGGGGCTTAAGATCCACACTCTGTACTAAATTCTACTACTTACTGTAAGTATCCTTTCAAAGAAAATTTTCCCTTTTTTAAATACCCAATTAGTAGCCAACTTACTTACATTTTTCCTCCAGAGATACATCAGTATCCATAAAGCATGCTATATACTTTTCACAATCTACATGTCAGTATAAGAAAATTCAGTATACTTTGAACAAGTACAAAACTGTAATCATTTTTACAATATATCTTAATATTACAATATGAACAAAAAGAAACCTCAGAAATAGCAATATTCATAAAGTTAAAGAAACAAAAACCTTAACATATAAACGTTTCAAGGAATTAATAGCTGCAGCTTCATTCTCTATTCTTGGCTACTATGCTCTTTTTCATTCTGTAGAGGTCCCTTGATAAAAGACCTTCTCGATGCAAATTTATATTTTTATTTCTTGACTATCGGCAGCCCCAAGAATGTTGATCATAGATCTGAGTAAGATGAAATTTTTAATAATCTCAATCTATTCTTTCTTAATCTATCATGGTGCTGCCAATTGTCCCAGTAGTGAGAATCGTTGTTTCCTTGTTGAGTCATTATCCATACTGAACACATCAGCCTTGAACTTCTACAACAAATGCTTCAGGTCCTTCTCTGTTTCAGCAGGCAATATTGAGTCATATCATAACATAAGTTGTTGATGAGTCTGTTTCCAATTCTAATGTCACATTCCTCCTCATGAAAACCAGCCCCTCAAAAGATCTGTTCTATATAAATATTGTAAAAGTATGAGAAAGAACACAAACCTGATACACTCGTTTCTTGAATTTTGAACCTTGATTGGTTAGGATTCACTTATCCAGTAAAAAACATTTTGCCATCAAACTAAAATTATAAAATTTAAGCAATGTCTGGGAATGGTAGAAGGAGAGTTAATTCCATTGAGCTGTGGTGCTGGAGAAGACTATTGCATATACCCTGGACTGCTAGGAGAACAAACAAGTTCATCCTGGAGAAGGTGAAGCCAGGCTGCTCCTTGGAGGCAAGGGTAATAAAGCTTTGTCTAATGTACTTTGTACATGTTGCAAGGCAAGATCAGTCCTTGGAGTGGGATATCATTCTTTGGAAAGCGGAGGGACAGTGCAAGAGAGGAATACCCTCAGTGAGATGGATTGATTCTGTCACTGGGGTAACGGAGATAGATCTGCCAGAGACAATAAGGTTGGCAAGGAATAGAGCAAAGTTTAGGGCTGTTGTCGCTCATAACAATAACAACAAGAAGAAATTTCGTTATCAACTGTCAAATTATAATTTCCCTCATATACTGTAGTAATTAATTAGTTTAATTAA
>NW_006399869.1:7568877-7583751 GCF_000299155.1 Elephantulus edwardii | reverse complement strand
AATCTAGTTAATAAACTGGTAGATTTCCCGAGACTATGAGTTGACTCTTCGTAAGATTTTAAAAATATTTTTAAAATTATATCTAATAAAACATCAATGAATAGTATTTCTGCAACTTCAGGGACACAGAAAAATTGAGTATATAAAAATTACTTACAAACACTCTCAATATATATATAGTTCAAGAACAATTTCTGAAATGTTATTAGGGGCCAGCCAGGCTACTATGACTCAAAGTGACCCTAAGAATAAAAGACCTCAGCCTTGTTGTAGACTATCTGGTCTTCACTATCTCATCATGCTTGATATCATTATTTTAATCACTGTGTTAATTCATCTTGGGGGAAATATCCTTCTCTTTTCTAACTTTCCCCCTTATGAAGTCTTTATCCATGCACTGACCCCTGATGGCAATGTGTCCAAAGTATGTGAGATGAAGTTACAACTTCCTGACCCTAAAAAACTCCCTGATTGCACTTATTCATAGACAAGTTTATTTGCTATTTTAGCAATTTACAATGTTTTCAATAATATTTTCCAATAAATGTGTCATCAGGATTGATTGGAGGAAGTCTTATGGACAGTCTGTGGTTATGCAGATGACACAATGATGCTTGCTGAAACTGAGGGGACCCTGAAGCACTTGCTGCAGAAGGTCAAGGACTCCATCCTTCAATATGGATTAAAGCTCCTTATCAAGAAAACCAAGATTCTCACCACTGGGAAGATTGGCAGCATCATGATAAATGGTGAAGAGATTGAGATTGTCAACATAACAACTTCAGGTTTTTTTTGCTCCACAATCAACACTCTTGACACCAGTAGCCAGTAAATTAAAAGACAACTGCATTGAAAAAGTCTGCTGTCAGAGAACTCTCTGAAGTACTGAAAAGCAATGATGTCAGTCTAGAGACTAAAGTGTGCCTGATAGAGGCCATGTTCTATGCAATTACAGAGAGCTGGACTATGACTAGGGATTATAGGAGAATTGATGCCTTCAAGCGGTGTTTCTGAAAAGAGTATTGAGTACACCCTGGTCTGCTAAGAGAACAAACATATTCTTCCTAGAGAAGGTGAAACCAGGCTCTTTCATAATTGATAAATTCAGCAAAGTACCAGGATGTAATATTAACACACACAAATCAGTTAGATTTACCTACAGTGGCAAAGAGAACATAGAAAGTAAATAGGAAAAACAATACCAGTTACAATAGCTAACTACAAGACATGAAACTTATACTTGGATAGGAAGCAGTCCTCTGAATAGAGCATGGAAACACTGTATAGCACAAAATCAGGAAAGGAGGGTGTCTTGTTTCCATATCTTTTTAATCTTTATGAAGAATAGATCTTTTGGAAGGCTAGACTTTATGAGGAAGAATGTGGCATTAGGACAGGAGGAAGACTCATCAATAATTTGCATTATGCAGCTGATAAAATCTTGCTTGCTAAAATTGAGGAGGACCTGAAGCTTATGCTGAAGAAGGTCAAGGACTGTAATCTTCAATATATATAGAAGTTCATCATCAAGAAGACAAAGGTTCTCAGCACTGGGCTAATTAACAGCACCGTGATAGATGGAAAAGAGATAGAGGTTGTTAACAATTTCATTTTCCTCGGCTCCACAACCGACGCTCTTGGCACCAGTGTCAGTAAATCAAAAGACAAGTTTGCATTGGGAAAGTCTTCTATCAGTGATTTCTGTAACGTGCTAAAAAGCAATGATGTCAGTCCAGATACTAGAGTGCACCTGATTCAGGCTATGGTGTTCACAATTTGCTATACATCAGAGAGCTGGACAATGACTAAGTTTGACAGATGCCTTTGAGTTATGGTTTTGGGGAAGAGTTTTGAACATACCATGGACAGCTGAGAGAATGACTAGGTATGTCTTGGAGTGAGTGAAACCAAGTTGTTCCTTATTGGTAAGAATTTTGAAGCTCCATCTCACTTACATTGGCTATGTGGCCAGGAGTGACCAGTCCCTGGAGAATGAAATCATGCTTGGAAGGATGAAAGTACAGCACAAGAGAGGAAGACCCTGGATGAAATAGATTGACACAGTAACTGGGGTAAAGGGGCTAGGGAGGAGAAGACTGGGGTCACTATGAGTCACAGGTGACTTGATGGTAAATAACAACAACCACTACTACAGTATGTTCCAACCATTGTTAATTATTCTTCAGCAAGATTGTACTTGCAAAGATGCAAATACTTTTGATGTATACTTTTCACAATCTCTTGGAACATCTGTCTTTGGAATGGTAACAAATAAGAATCTTTCCACTTAAACCAGCAGTTACCCTCCAAATTTCCTGGCATAGACTAGTGAGCAGGCCCAGGTTTGTTTAGATTCAACATGTCAATTAGCATTCTATATATTCCTAGTGTCTTATTTTTTTTCCAGAGTCTGCAGAGCATCTTGAACTTCTTCATTTGTTTCATGTGATACTTCCCGAAATATTTCATGTTGGCCAATTATTTTTGATACAGCAATTCTGTGTACTCCTCCCAACTGCTTTTGAAGCTTCCTGAGTTATTCGATATTTTGACCATAGCATCCCAAAGTTGCAACATGGGGCTTGAATTTGTCTTTCGGTCCTTTAAGCTTGAAAAAATATTAATAGTGTTCATAGATATTTATTCTCTGAGTCTGTTTTTGTACAATTTCTAATAATACTTTTCTTTGCATCCTAAAGCTTCCAGTCTAAATTTTCTGTTCAGCTCTTTTACTTTAGCATCTCTTCCCTTTATTTTGGATGCCCAATGCTCTAATGCAATTTTTATAGTTTTTTTTCTGACAATCATTTTGATTTTTTTCCTTTTCTTTGTAATGACATTTTGTTTTCTTCATGGATAATGCACCTGATTTTATCCTATAGCTTCTCTGGTCTTTGATCATTGCTCTGAGTCAAATACGACACACAAATATAAAAACATATCCAAGACCTCTTCTTGCAGTGTGATGACAGATCTCAGTTGAGACCTATGAAAGGAGTTATGCAACATTATATTTACAATACTGATTGTTTCACAGTTTGTTGTTAGAAGCACAACATCTATCAGTTCCTTACATTAGGAATTTAATTCTATGCTATGATAGCTTAGTTGTAAAGAGCAGATCTGCCAACCAGAAGGTACAGGATTTAAGTTAATCAGCTGCTCTGTGGAAAGAAGATAGGCAATTTCCAACCCTCTAGTGGGACACCTATTCTGATTTGATAGTACATAACAACAATTACTTTATTGTCGGAGAATATTGGCAAGGAGAAGGAGGCCTCTGGCAGGGCCAGAATTCCTAGCTCTGGATTAGTGCAAGCCTGTCTGACCCACTAACTCTTAATATGTGATACAGAAAGCTCTTCTGTGTTTCGGCTGTTCTGCCTTAAGAAAACTTGCCAACTGGGAAGATGGTTGCCACATCTGTTGAGCTGAGAGTGGTCTGCACTGAGCTGAGGTTCTCCTGTCCAATCCACATACTCCACATCTAAAAATCCACCCTCTTCTGTATTCCTCTTTACTCGTCTGTATATAAGCACACTGTAACCCCCAATAAAGTTGAATCGGCTCTCTAAGCGATTCCAGAGTTGTGTGTCTCCTTAGTGCTTATCCCGTGCAGGGTGTCACTATTCCTCACGGGCAAAGTGATTACAACAATTTATAGCTTGATTGATATATAGATATAGATATAGATATATGAGATAGAGATAGAGATAGAGTTAGATATATAGATATATAGATGATAGATAGATAGATAGATAGATAGATAGATAGATAGATATAGGTATATATATGTCTATATCTATATATGTCTATATGTCTATATATCTATATATTTACTTGTTTATTGCTTGCTCTTATTAACATAGTCTACAATTAGCCTCTCATTAGACTGACAGACAGTCGAATGTACTGGTGTAACTTGTGGGTTGTTGTGATACTGGAAGCTATGCACCAGTTTGTCAAATATAAGGAAAGTTACCCATGGTGGACAGGTTGTGGCAGAGCTCTTAGATTAAAATAGACTATAAATCAGGATTATCTTTTAACTTCTGAAATATCAGGTCTTAAAAATCTTATGAACAACAGAGAATCTATAATATTTGAGGTAAAGCTCAGCTCTGGTGACCTAATGGCAAGAAGCTGTGCTGCAATCCCAAAGGAATGTAGATTGAATCCCACCAGCTGATTTATGGGTTAAAGATGGGTAATCTCCTCCCATGAGATTAACTGCCTCTGAAAACCTACCTTAGGGTCAACTCTGGACCAGTTCCAATTAGACGGTACACAACAACAAAAGCTCAGATGTAAAGTCACTCAAAAATGAAGGGGAAAAGTTGCAAACAACCATTAATAACTGGAAATGAAATGTATGAAGTATGAATGTTGGAAAGCTGAAAGTTGTCAAAAAAGAAATGCAACAAACAAACAAAACAAACAAAAAACCCTCCAAAACCCAACTTTGTTGCATTAGTGAACTGCCATTGACTGGCATTGAACACTTTGGATCAGACAATTATATAGACTACTTGAGAGAGTTATTTTGGCTTAGTGGAGAGAAAGTTATGCTACCAAGCCCAAGGTCGGTGATTTTAATCAGTGGCTCTCAGGCCTGGTTTGAATTGGCTTTTACCAAACATTCTTCTAAGTGGTATAGCACTGGTCTGTGCATTGCTGTACAGAGGTAACTCGTGGTTGCTGTGATGCTCAACACTGGGACACCGATGTGCCAAATGCCATAATGGTTACCACCAGTGGACAGTGTTTGGTGGAGGTTCTCATTTAAAATAAGCTTGGCAGCAGGAGTGGCATCCACTTCCAAAATGGCTTGCCTCTGGAAACGCTATGGACAGTGCTCAGGTCTTTCATTCACAGGGTCACTAAGAGTCATCTACAACTTGATGGCACTTAACAATAACAACAACAACAACAATGCAGGGATTGAAAAATTGAGGAAAAATGGTACTGCATTCATAATTAAAAGAACAATTTCATGGTTTTTCCTAAAGTACAGTGTTATGACTGACAGGATCCATATGCACACAATGAAGACCTGTTATCCAAATATGGTTATTGTTGCTGTTGATTTCCGTCAAGTCGAGCACTACTCATCGCAACCCTATGAACAAAAGACCTGATGCTCCTCTACAACTATCAACGTTTATCAATGTTCATATGAAAACTCAAATAGATGCTCCAAAAGCTAAAGACAAAGAGGGGGAAATTGAGGATTTCGAGCAAGTTTTGCAGTGTAAAAATTGATCAAACAAGCAATCGAGATGCATTAATAATTATTAGTGACTGAAATGCAAAAGTAGAAAACATGAGGAAAGGCCCAGTTGTCAGAAATTTCAGACTTGGTGACAAAAATGAGGCTGGTGATTGGAAAACAAAATTTTGTACTATCAATTATTTATATATTGCAAATACCTTTTGTAAATATGTTGTTGTTATGTTCCATCAAGTAGAGTATCACTTACAGCAACCATATGAACAGCCAATCTGAACCCTTCCCAATCCTGTGCAGTCCTCATTAGCTTTGACACATTCAAGCCCATACTGAAGTCATCATATCAATCCATGTTGTTGAAGGTCTTCTCCTTCAATTTCTCTCCATCTTTCCAAGCGTGATATTCAATTACAAGGAATAGCCTTTTCTACTTACATGTCCATATTATAAAAGACAAGGCTTTTCCATGTTTGCCTCCAAGAAGCAATCTGGCTTCACTTTTCAAAGACCTATCTGTTTGTTCTTTTGACAATCCGTGGAATATTCAATACCCTTCTCCAACACCTCAACTCAAAGAATAAATTCTTCTCCTTTGATCCTTATTCATTGTCCAGCTCTCTGATATATAGTAAATGATTGAGAAGATCATGCCCTGAATCAGGTATACCTTAGTCTTTAAACTGACATCATGGCTCTTCAGCACTCTTGAGAGATCCCTAATAGCCGATTTGCCCAATGCAGTAAGTCTCTTGATTTCTTGTTGACAGGTAAAAAGCTTGTTGATTGCTGATCCAAGCAAGATGAACTAATTGATAGGTTCACTCCTTTCTCTATCTGTCATAATGTTGACTGTTGGTCTTGTTGTAAGGGTCTTTGTTTTCTTGATGTTGAGATGTAATCTATACTGAAGGCTAACGTCTTTGGTCTTCAGTATCAAGCAATTCATGTCCTTCTCACATTCAGCGAGCAAAGTTGTGTCATCTGCATAATGGAAGTTGTTGATGCCACATTCTTCTTTTTAAAGTTAGGCTTGACAAAATTATTTGCTTAGTGTTCAGTTTGAATAGTTATGGAGAAAGGACATAATAGCGTTGACACACACTCTTCCTGATTTTAAAGCACTTGGTGTTCTCTTACATGGTTCAAACAACAGTTTCTTGGTCAAGGCATATATTTTGTATTAGCACAATCAAGTCTTTTCAATATTAATAATAATGTGTTGTGATCCACACAAAACTTTTGCATAATCAATAAAACACAAATATACATTCTTTTGGTATTATTTGCTTTTAGCCAGGATCCATCTCATATAAGCAATGATATCCTTAGTGTCACTGTTTTTTCTAAGGCCAACTTGAGCTCCTGGTAGTACCATGTTAATGTGCTACTCTAGGTATTTTTGTCCGATCATTAGCAATATTTTGTTTGCATGATATACTAATGGTATTGTTCAATAATTTCCACATTCTATTGGGTCACCTTCCTTGGGAATGGAACAAATATGGATTATTCCCAGTCAATTATCCAGCACAAATTTTCTGGGAAAAAAAATTTGAGTATATCCAGGGCGGCATCTGTTAGTTGAAACATGTGATTGGTATTCCGTGAACTCCTGGGAACTTATTTTTTGCTAATCCCTTCAGTGGAACTTAAACTTCATCCTTCATTATCATTGGTTGTTGTTAACATGCTTGCCGAAAATTTACAGTGTCAACTAAACTCTTTTGTACAGTAATTCTGTGTATTCCTTCTGTCATTTTTTAAATGCTTTCTGGATCATTCAAGATTGTGCTCATTGCATCTTTCAGTATTTGAACTTGAGCCTTGAATAGGAATCAGACTGACTGCATTTGCTGCAAGTATCATTTGAGAAGCTCAATATCAGCCATCAAGACCAGACCAGGTGCTGACTGTGGAACAGCCTGTCAATTAGTCATGTACACATTCTAATTGGAGTTGAATAAAATGGAAACAAGTCCATAACAACTAAAACATTATCTTAAACTTATATCATCTGACTTTAAAAACCATCTCAAGTGTAGATTTGGGACACTGAACACTAAAAATTGCAGACCAGATAAATTGTGAGGTGACATCAGTGTTATCATCTGTGAAGAAAGCAAAAGATCGGTGAAGGAGAGGAAGACCTTCCACAAGATGGATTGACCCAGTGACTACCACCATGGGATTAAGAATGACAGAGACCAAGAGAAAGGTATGTGGTTTTTGTTGTTTACAATCAAGTTGAAACTGACCCATCATTGCCCCTCCAATTGAATGGGAGAAGTTTTTCCATCCTTCTACCATGGAGCTTGCTGAAACTTAGGAGGACCTGAAGTGCTTGCTGCAGAGGGTCAAGGACTGCAGCCTTCAATATGGACTGAGGCTCAGTGTCAAGAAGACAAAGATTCTCACCACTGGACCAATTGGCAGCATCAGGATGGATGGTGAAGAGATTGAGATTCTTCACAGCTTTAGTCTGCTTGGCTCCACAATCAACACTCTTGGCACCAGCAGCCAGGAAATTAAAAGATGTATTGCGATGGGAAAGTCTGCTGTTAGGGACCTCTCTAAAGTACTGAATAGCAACAGTGTCTCTCTGGAGACTAAGGTGTGCCTGATACAGGCCATGGTCTTTGCAATCACTTGTTATACATCAGGAAGTTGGACAATGACTAGGGAAGATAGAAGGAGAATTGATGCCTTTGAGCTTGGTGTTAGAGAAGAGTATTGAAGGTATCATGGACTGCTAAGAAAACAAACAGATTCATCCTGGAGAGGGTTAAACTGGGCTGCTCCTTGGAGGCAAGAATGCTGAGGCTTCGTCTGACCTACTTTGGACATGTTGTAAGGAGAGACCGGTCCTTGGAAAAGGACATCATGTTTGGGAGGGTGGAGGGCAGGCTCAGGAGGGCCAGGCCCTCTAGGAAATGGATTGATTCAGTGACTGGTTTAATCAGGATGAGTGTGTCAGAGACAATGAGAGTGGCACAGGACAGAACAGAGTTTAGGGCTGTTGTACACAGGGTCGCTATGAGTCTCAAGTGACTCGACAGCACACATAACAACAACCATGGAACAGCTAGTGGATTTGGACCATGTACTTTTGGGATTGCAGCACAGCTCCTTACCACTAGGCCACCATATAGATTAGGATAAATTTCAGATCTGTTGTTCTTAGGGCCTCTATGATCCATAGTCAACACACTAGTACCTAACAACAACTGCTGCTACTACTAATAGCTCTCAAATCAGAACCAACTCATAGTTAAATATCTGTGCATGTTCAACACAGTAATTTTTAGGTATGTTTCAATTTATTTTTATTTTCGTATGTTGACATAACTGGAACATTATTTAAGCTTAAACATGCTCCCTAACTGAGCCTTTTCTTAGTGGCCTGTCTCAGAAATATTAGATTTGTGTGATACAAGCCATTGATCTTGATAAATTTTCAAGTACCATTTTCAATGTGTCTCAGACTCATATGCCAAATTATGTGTCACAGTTTGTGTCCCCTACTAAAAATTCTAACTATCAAGTCGTATCATCTTTGTATTTATATGTTCACGTGACCTCTCAGGATTCATGCCAGAAAAACTCTTCTGGAACATCTGAATCGGGTACTGTAAAGGAGCATTATAATCTTTCTCTTCATTTTAGTAGTTTCAGTAATTTTCTTGTTTAATGGTGCTGAAATCTACCTCAAGATTTCAAATCCAGTGACCAGGAAAGGAAATGGGAGCAGATATGGAGGAAGTATGTCATTGACATTTACTTTATTTGAGGTCACTTAATCATTAAAGAAGAAAAAAGGAAGAAAGAAAGAAAGGAAAATTTCTTTTGCAGACGAAGCGTATGGGACAGTCTGGAGTTAAGGCCTCAGCCCAGCATTTTAAATTTCCATTGACTTCCTAACAGAAACAGGAGTGACTTTCTTCCGTTAGGATTTACAGACTCTGAAACCTAAAAGATGTTTCCAATGAGAAGAAATCAACGTGATGATGTTAAGTTTGGTTTGAGTTTTTAGTTACCTCAATCTCAAATTTCAGTATTCTACTTTTCCTTTTCATGTTCTTACTTTAACACACCTTTTATATTCAGCCCTTCTGAAGTCCACCAGTCCAGTAAAACTTTGTAGCTATAGAAACTGAAGGAGTTAAACTATACATCAAAATTACTGGAAGTAAATGGATTTAGTTTTTATTTGGAAGTTGCCTCACTCTAACAATCAGTCTGACATTCATTTTGGCTTATCTCTAGCTGTAGGTGATAAGTGCCTTTTAATGGTACCAGAGAGACCCTTGTGACACTTAGGTTTGACTTTAAGTAACTCATATGCATGTGTCATTTTCTTTTTAAAAATGCAACACTGGCACTTAGAAAAACCTATCAATTTCCACAGACTTTATAGTAACTATTTTTTTATAACCCTGAAAATGAAGGGATCAAGTATAAATTTTTTAGTGTATTTCCTTCCACCTATATTTCATACAAGTTCCACAGGTGACAATTACACTTCTTGGTAAAATAGTATTATCAATATCCTTCCAATTAACAGTGCTGTAGTCATCTTTGTTGTGTAACTAAGAAATTATAGGTCATCACAAAAATTCCAAAATTAGAATTTGATTCTGAGGATCATCTATGGCAGGCATCAAGATTACAGATCAGATTCCTGAAGACTACAGCTTGAAGAAGTGATTATTGTGAAAATTATTTATTGAAAAAGTAATCTCTGAAAAAAATAACAACAAAATAATCTGGTGGAAGCAGTTGAAGCATGGGATCAAAGCTAACTAAAGAATAAACTGATTAGTTTTGGAAGAAATGAAGACAGCTTGCACGTGGAGTTGAGAGTGGTATAACTTTATCTTACATATTTTGGGTATACTTAAGTGGACTGATACCGCAGGGAGAAAAAAAACCACAAAACCTGTAATGCTTGGTAAAATGAAGATTTATTAAAAAAGAAGAACCTTTATGAGATGGATTTACATAGAGGTTGCAATGTTGGTTTAAGCACAGTAGAGATATGAGAATGGTACAGGATAAGACAATATGTTGTTTTGTTATACATAAGATCACTACGAATTATAGTCAAATAGATGGTACTTAATAACAACAATGTGCATGTTTCGGCAGCACATATACTAAAATTGGAACATAGAGAGGATTCCCATGGCTCCTGTGCAGGAATGACATGCAAATTCGTGAAGCATTCTAGATTATTATTGTTTTTTATTTAAGCCTCTTGTTTAGAATCAACAAGACCTTGGAGAGGGCCTTTTTATTTAAAAGTCAATTTTTAGTATATTTTGAAGGAACATTCTTCTAATTGGTACAGCACTCTTCTGACAATTTTCTGTATTGAAAATGGAAGGTTGCTGTGATGCTGAACCTTGTGTGATTTGGGTGTCAAATGCCAGAATGGTTACTCATGGTGGACAGTGTATAGTGGAGCTCCCAGTTTAAGATAAGTTTTGAAGCAGAAGTGGCATCCACTTACTAGACAACATGCTTTTGGAAACTCTATGAACTTTGAGATACTAAGATAGCTATCAAAAACTTTAGGACATTTGTTCATAGGGTCATTATGAGTCATGCTTGACCTGACGGCAATAAAAAATAACAACAACAATAATAACATCAAAATTTCTTAAAATATTTTTTTCTGTTCTAACATTTTAAAAAATTTCACTTACTCTAAGGTCCAAATCTTATTCTTTTATATAGTTATGATAAAATTTTGTCTATTCACACACATATATGTGTTTATTCCCTGACATTCTTCATAAAATACAAATACTCTATTCTATTCTCAAAGGAATTAATCTTGTTTAGTTTTGGCTTGATTATTCTGTCATTTAGAAAAAACTCCTGTCACTCAGATGTTAATAATTTCTTTCACTTTCCTGTCTTCTTAAATTATACTGTAAAAGTTGTCATCCTTTCCTGTCATTTATATCTTATCATATTTTTCTTTAAAGGCATCCAGGGACTCCTCTATGCCGTATACATCATTTTAAAGTCAAATCTTGGTATTTGTATAAATATGATATATTTTGACAGAAGCTTTCATCCAATAGTTCAAAAATGCTTGAATTTAGCAGAGATACACATTATAAGACAGTTTATTTTGAAGACTTGTCTGAATCCATTAGAAAATGTATCAATAAATGTTTATTGAACACCATCTTTACATCTTTTTGAGAACAAGAGTCTCTACTCTCAAAATAGTATTATGACTAAAACTAAATGATAAATAACAAAAGATCATACATGTCTTCTGGGGTGATTTTTATTTTGAATGTTGTGTGCAATGATAATTGTGTTACTTTCAAAAATGCACATAAGGCTTCTCCTTGAAATAGTTAACATTTTTTTGTAATATCAATTGTATGTAAAAAATACAGATTGAGTGGATGGCATTTGTGACCATCCTTCTAATTATTAAGTTAAAAGGAAGAGTTATGGGAGGGAAAATGACATTTCTTGAGGACCAACGGTGTACTTGTTTTTAAAATAGAAATGCTATATATGGAGCCGAGGACTGCATTTGTCATTCGAAACATGTCAACTGAAATCCAATCAATTCCCAGGGCCTTATTTTTTGCCAATGCTTCGAGTGCAGCTGAAACTTTCCCCTTCATTACCATTGGCTCTTTATATTTCAGTGTCACCCAGTTCTTTTGATACAGTGATTATGTGTATCCTTTTCATTTTCATTTGACGCGTCCTGGTTCCTTCAAGGTTTTGCTGTAGCATCTCTAAGTATTTCCAATCAAGGTTTGGCTTTGTTTTTTTAGTTCTTGTGGCTTGAGAAACACTGAACAATTTTTCTTTTTATTCTCCAGTTCAAGATTTCTCTGCAAATGCCTTAATAATATTTTGCTTTGTCTTCTCAAGCTGCCTTTTGAAACTTCTGCTCAGCATTGAATTTCTTCAACACAAAACATTCTATTGTACCTCAGCATTTTCTTCCCTTTGTTTTGGTTTATCGATGATCTAGTGTAATTTCTAAGGTCTTTTCTGACTTCTGTTTTTGGGTGTTTTTCCCCTTTCTCTTTCGTCTTTTCAGAAATCTTTTCTCTCTTCACTGATGATTTTCTTAGATCACCAGTTTTCAAAGTTTCAAACCTACTATTAAGAAGATTTTTAAGTTCATGTGGGATAAACTAAAGATCACATTTCGGTTATGGTTTTATTCTTGTTGTTGTGATATGAGGTCAAAACAAGTGCCATCTATAGGGATACTATGAATAATAGATCTACACTCTTTCCCGTCCAGTGCCATTCCCACTCTTCTTGACACACTGGCGCCCATTGCAGCAGTCACTGTATCAAACCACCTGGCTGAGGGTCTTCCTTCTGCTGTTCCAAGAGATATCATTTTTTCTCTTCAAGGCATAGTCTCTAATAGCAACACAGTCCAAATATGTCAAGCAAAGCTTAATCTAACATCTTTGCCTCCAAGAAGCACACACTGGATGCACTTTCACCAAGGCATATTTGTTTGTTATTTTGGCAGTCCATGGAATATTTTGTAGTCTTCAACACAACAGATAAAAGACATCAATTCTCCTGTCATCCTTATTCATTGTGCACTTCTCAGATGCCTAGCAAGTGATCAGAAAGACTATAGTCTGAATTAGCATCTTGGTCCTCAAACTAACATCATTGCTCCTCAATAAATTAGAGAAATCCCTGACTGCAGATTTTCCCAATGCAATATGTATCCTAACTTGCTGGCTGCTTATATTGAAGGTTTTGATTGTGGATCCAAGCAAGATGAAATTGTTGACAGTTTCAGTCTTTTCTCTATCTATAGTTATGTTGTCTGTTGGTCCAGTTGATGGAAACTTTTGTTTTTCTGGATCTTCAGATGCAAAGAGGATTTGTTTTCATTTTCTTCAATCTCATTTTGAGCTTGCACATGAATAATTGATGGTCTATCCACAGTCATCATCTGTCTGGCTGAGTTTTTACTTCTAATATTGAACGTCCCTAACAATTCTTTCCACAGTGTAGTAAACCTGATTCATATGTAGTCTATTTGATGAGGTTCATGTGCTAAGTTGTTGTTTGTGTTTTTAGGGGTTTTTTTTTGTTGGTTTTGCTGTTGTTGGTTGGGTTTTTGTTTTGTTTGTTTTTTGTAAAACATATTTGCCATGAACAAAATCATTGAATGTATAAAATTTTATCATTTTATTTCTAGCCTTATTTCTGTGTCCAAGTGAGTGTTTCAGTTTCCCATTTTTGCATTCTAGTCACCAATTTTCATTAACATTATCTTGATTGCATGTTTAGTCAATTTCAGACTGCAAAATTTTATAAAAGTTTTCAATTTCTCCCTCTTTTTGTTCATATATTCTAATTATAGTTGTATTAACAGGTCTTCCTTGAATGCATATTGTTAAGATACTAACACAATATTTTACTTCAGGCCAGAACTTGGAATTATCTTTGTAAGTATGACAAAAAAATCATTCTTCTTCTGTTTTTCAGGTGTAGCACTGGATGTGTTCACCAGTCTGTGCCAAGAAATGTGAAGAATGAAGGACAGTTGCTTGGCTGACCGACTAGAAATTATCTATATTTGTTTCCATTCCCAAGGAAGGTGATAATATCTAATGTGGAATGTTCTAATATTGAACAATATTATTAATATTACATGCAAGCAAGGGAGCTCTGGTAGCCTAGTGGCGAGACACTGCACAGCAATCCTAGAGGTACATGGTTCAAATCCACCAGGTGCTCTGCAGGAGAAGGAGGGGACAATCTCCTCCTGTACCAGTCAGATCTGATGTGATGGTACACGTAAAAATAATACAATAAAAATGTAAAAAAATTCTAAAAAATATTATATGCAAGCAAAGCCTTGCTGAAGACAATTCAAAAAAAGCTAGAACAGTACATATATAGACATAAAACTGCCTGGTGTCTGCTGTGGGTCAGTTCTCACTCACTCTATCATAATCTAAAACAACCACCGTGTACACCTCTAGAGATTTTAAGGGCCTAGTGGTTAGGAGTTGGGTTGGTACAGGGTTGAAATTCATCAGGCATTCAATAGAAAAAAGTACACACTTTCTCTCAAGCAATGTATTTCCCAAGCCATGTATAGTTTCTGAATGAAATAGCATTTGAGCAAGAGCCTATGGTGATGAAGGAAGAAGTTCAAGCTGCTTTGAAGGAAATAGCAAAAAATAAGGCCCCCGGAACAGATGGTATACCAATTGACATATTTGAGCTAACAGATGCTGCCCTGGATGTGCTCACCAAGTAGTGCCAATAAATCTGGAGAAAAACCATTTGGCTGACTGACTGGAAGAGATCTATATTTGTTCCCCTTCCGAAGAACGGCGACCCAACTGAGTGTGGAAACTACAGAACAATCTCATTGATTTCACATGCAAGCAAGATTCTACTAAAGATTATCCAAAAAACGACTAGAACATCCCATCAGCAGAGAACTGCCAGAAGTCCAGGCTGGGTTTAGAAGAGGTCATGGTACTAGGGATATTGTAGCTGATGTTAGATGAATCTTAGCTGAAAGCAGAGAATACCAGAAGAATGTCTATCTGTGTTTCATTGACTATGCAAAGGCATTTGACTGCATGGATCATAACAAACTGTGGCTG
>NW_006399869.1:7564699-7568777 GCF_000299155.1 Elephantulus edwardii | reverse complement strand
TGTGTGTACCATCAAATCAGATCTGACTGGTACAGGAGGAGATTGTTCCTCCTTCTCCAGCAGAGCATCTGGTGGATTCAAACCGTGCACCTCTGAGATTGTAGTGCCGCTTCTTGCCACTAGGCCTCCAGAGCTCGCCATTGGTGATTACTTTTTTTTTTTTTTTTATGATTACTTTTATAAAACAAAATGAATGGAAATGAAACACAATGTGAATGTCAGATACAGTGAAACACAATGTATATGAATTTAGTAAGCAAAGCTAGATAAAAGAAAAAGTTTTAAACAGCAAATAAATCACAGAATTGAAATTTTATTAAACTAGCAAAGATTTTATTTTTATTAAATCAATGAGAAACTTTTTAGAGCAATTTTTACGAAAAACTTAAAATTTCATGTGACTTTTGGGTTTCGCCATGTGATAATAATTACTTCTTAAATGAAGCCCCTTGTTGTAAGGATCTTTTATAACCATAAAATAATTTGGTTTTGTTTGCCATTGAGTTAGAAATGACCCATATTTGACTCTCCACTAGATTTGTGAGGCATTTAAGCTCTATTGTTGTTGTGGTTATGTACCATCGAGTCATGTGTAACTCACAGAGACCCTATGTACAACAGGCCCAAACTCTGCTCTATCCTGTGCCAATCTTATTGTCTCTGATACACCTACCCCCATTACCCCAGTCATTGTATCAATCCATCTCATTGAGGGTTTTCCTCTTTTACACTGTCCCTCCATCCTCCCAAGCATGGCATGATCCCATGGAATCTCCAAGGAATGATCCCACCTTGCAGTATGTCCAATGTCAGATGAAGCTTCAGAATCCTTGCCTCCAAGGAGCAGCCTGGCTTCACCCTCTCCAGGATGAACTTGTTTGTTGTTCTAGCAGTCCATGGTATATCAACACTCTTCTCCTCTCAAAGGCATCTATCTATTCTTCTATGATGCATAGCAAGTGATTTCAAAGACCGTGGCCTGTATCAGTTTCACTTTAGTCTCCAGACTTATGTCGTTGCTCTTTAGTACTTTGGAGAGGTCACTGACAGCAAACTTTCCCAATGCAATTTCGCTTTTGATTTCCTGGCTGTTGATACTGAGAGTGTTGATTGTAGAGCCAAGCAAACTGAACCTGTTAAAAATCTGAATCTCCCCACCATTTATAATGATGCTGCCAATTATTCCAGTGGTGAGAATCTTTGTTTTCTTGATGTTGAGCTAAGCTTACAAAAGTATATTGCTCATCCTTCTTTCTCCTGAAGAATAGCTGGCAGGTTCAAACTGTGTGCCTGAGGGATTGTAGCACAACTTCTTACGACTAGGTAATCAGAGCTACCTATAAAATACACTTGTCAGTACAATATTAAATGTTTATTATAAAAAATGCAGGTTTTAAAAATCAAGTTCTTTATGGATTCTTAGTGTTGAATAACATTCATATTTCTTTTGAGCTTTAATCGCTCTCATTCCACAAAAAGATTTCTTTGATTTCTAGTCTGTATGTAAAAGCATTATTTTAAAGCATTATGTTTTATTTTTCCAGTCTTTATTGTGATGAGAGTGAAATATCACAGAGAAAATTATCTTTCCATTCAACATTTCATATAAATTTCAGTTTGTGACTTATTACATATCCCACAATATGTTAAATTTTAAGTGAGCATTTTAAATTGTGATATATTGTGTTTCTGATTATCAAATGTCCTAATTAATAATATTTTCACTGCAATGTAATATGATTTATATAGATGCCATTTCTGGAGATTAATTCCTAAAACATAGTTTCTATTTTTAGTAGGAAAAACCCTAATTGTCTATTAATTCTAACATTTACAAAAGTGCACATAGTCAATTCATATGGTTTATACTACAATTCAAATTTTCTGAGTAATTTACAGTAATAACCTACATCCCAAAATTTAGCAGGACCAATTATCATATAATAGCAAAATAAATTTACTAAATTTTGACAAGAAACATGACCTCTTATTGTTGCTGAGAGCTGTTCACACTTATTTCCATAGTAGTTAAGGTAACAGGATATAAGGTACTCTCTAGATACACCACACACAGTTGAGGTCTTTTGTTACATTTTTGTTATTGTTGTCATTGTTTTTTGGTGTCTAGAATATGTACCAAGCAATTAGGCAGAAGCTACTGAGTTTTATTTGACTCACTGGATGAGGTGACACACAGTTAACCCAAGCCATACTTTATAATGTATATGGTTAGTTAGTTCTGTTATTCATTTATGAATCTTCATTATTTCAAATGATTACAAAATTGTTGACTTTGCAGTTTCGAATTCACTAAATTTTATTCTGAGTGAATGCTCTCTGACACAGCACTGAATCATGACATTTACACGGTTTTATATTCACTGGAGCATGGTGAATTTTCTTCAAAGAAAAAAAAAATCCTGAGAGTAATAATTGAGCATAGCAACTAGCATTAGATTCCCCCGTATTCTGTAACAAGGAACCTATAGGATTGAGCAATGTTTCAGTTTTTTGGTTTTTGAATCACCACTGAGCAGATAGACTCAATGATATTTTTTACATTATTTCGTATCTTACAAAAGATGGTGTTGTCATCAGAGAATGCAATTAAAACTTGTAATTCCCTATCGTGTGTCATCCTCATAATTTCTGATATGCTCAAGTGCATTGTTGCAATACTGTGCTAATCTCTCTTGATAAGGATCACACTCAATTTCGCTGAGCATCTATTTTTTCTTGCATGATGTCCCTTTCCAAGAGTTGACCCTTACTAACAGCATGTCTAAAATATATGAGGAAACATTTCACTACCCTTTCCCTTAAAGAGCACTGTGGTTGCACTTCCATCAAAATAGACTTGTTTGTTCCTTTGACAGTCCATGTGATAGTAGTACTCTTCAACACCACAATTCAAAAGTTATTGATTCTTCTTCTATAATCCTTATTCATTTTCCAACTTTCAGAAGCAGAGGATGTAAATTAAAAGATTATGTTGGGCTTAAGAAAACTTTAGTCTTTAAACTCATATCCTTGGTGTTTAAAATTTTAGAGAGATTTTTGTGGTTTTAGGACTTCAGAAAATAGATTTTCTAGCCACTCACTGCCTTAGACCCCGTGAGGGTGTGGCATTGAGCTACATCAATTGCAGACCCAATGGTTCACTGTTGATCAGCACCTTCTATAGCATTAACAGCTTTGGGGCCAGCATAAGATGCAAACCTGACTACACTGTGGGAAGACTCAGTGGAGTCCTTGGAAAGAAGGGAGCTATAAAAATGTCACTCATAGAGGGTTGAGCTTTTAATTCAAAGGTGATTATTTGAATTAACAGGGAATTCTAAAGGATAAATATGATAAATGTCCACACATATAACTTACAGCCTTAGAAATTCACTGTAGGGTAAACTGTGAGTAGATTCCAACTCAACGACAATGACAGTGAGTGCTTCTGAATCCTGGTGACATTACATGATGACACAGAACTGCTCCATATGGTGTCCTCATAGAAGAATATCTCTATGAGAATAAATGCTAGGTCTTTTCTTTTATGAATCAATTAATAAGGTACGACCACTGACCTTTCTGTTGGTAGTCTAGGGATTTTCTATTCTGCCTCAAGGACTCTTTCCACAAAAATTAGGCATGAAAATGACATTTGTTGGTTATACTTTAAAAATCCGACAGGGAAGTTCTCTTTTGACTCCACAGAAACACATCATACTTACAACTTCTTTTTATTGTATTGCCTTATTTAAAATATGTTCAGCTTATTACTAACTGGTAGATTGGTCCATTATCTACTGATTTGGATTATTAATGCTAATGTATCTATGTACAAGTCTATGAAAGTATATTTATTTACATTGCTGTGTGCTGTTGAGTCAGAACTACTCATAGCTGACCCTCTAATAGGTTTTCATTCTTTTAAATAGGAAAGAAGGAGATTACCCATCTTTCTCCCACAGAGAATCTGTTCTATTAGAACTGCGTACCTTAAGTTTGACAATGCAACTTCTTACCACTAGACCTTTTATAACTTTTTTTATAACCTTTTATAACTCCTTTTATTTGTTTGGCT
>NW_006399869.1:7559751-7564599 GCF_000299155.1 Elephantulus edwardii | reverse complement strand
ACCAACAAAGGAGATTAATCAGAACTGACTTTGACAAGCACTGAGGCAATTGGACAATTAAAACAGACATTCGGATGGCGGGGAAGAAGAACAAACTGGGTAGGAGGGTGGAGAGAATGGTGCAGCAATGAAGGAGTGAAAGCCTAGAATCCCTGTGAATGTTCATTGAAACTAATAAAATTTAATAATAATAATAAAAAAAGAAGGGAATGTCCATCTTTCTACCATGAAGAAGATAGTGTATTCAAATCAAAAGATTGATTAAGTCCTTACCAAAGTGACTAAACAATGATACCACCATAATCTGTGTATGTGTGTGCGTGTATGTGTGTACACAAGTGCTCTCACATGCACATGTATACATAGAAATCATGAGTTCCATTGGTTGTTGAGCTCTCATGTTAAAACAAGCTAGGAAGCCAGATTGGCCATCCATTTCTTAAATAACAAGTCTCTGAAAACTTATGAACAGTAAAGGAACACAGAGAGTTATAGTATTTTAGTGATAGAGCGCAGATTGGAAATCAGTTGAAATGAAAAAAAAAAACAATAACAAATATCGTTTGATAATTGGAACATGGAGTATATGTAGTTGGAATGTTGGGAAAATGGAGATTGTTAAAAATTAAGTGGAATGTATGAACATTGACAGTACTGAGGTGAAATGGAGCAGCTTTGGCCAATTTGAATCATATAATAATATGGTATGTAAGTCTGGAACCTAAGTTGCACCTGATCCAGGCCATAGTCTGCACTCACTTGCTGTAAGTCAGAGAGCTGGATAATGGCTAGGGATGATAGAGAGGGAATTGATGCCTTTGAGCTGTGATGCTGGAGAAGAGTGTTGAATATACCATGGACTGCTAGGAGAACAAACAGATTCGTCCTGGGGATGGTGAAGCTGGGCTACTCCTTGAAGGCAAGGATTCTGACACTTCATCTGACATACTTTGGGATGTTGCAAAGAGGGCCTGGTTCTTACTGAGGATATCATGCTTGGAAGGGTGGAGGAACTGAGAAAGAGAGGGAGATCACTGATGATATTGACTCAGTCAGTGGAGTAATGAGGGAAAGTGTGTCAGAGAGGGTAAACCTAGCACACATTAGAGAACTTTCAGGTCTGTATTACATAGGGTCGCCAAAAGTTGCAAGTGACACAATGACACATAACAATAACATACTATGTTTTTAATGTAAAACAGAAGAGAAATTGAGTTACATTCACAGTCAAAAGGTCAATTTCAAGTTCTGTCCTAAAATACAATCTTGTGACAGATAGGGTATTATCAATATGTGTATAAAGAAGACCTGTTAGCATGACTATTTATTTTACAAATATATGCTTCTACATCTAGAACCAAAGAGGAAGAAATTTCATTTTTAACAAATATTACAGTCCAAAATAGACCAAACATGCAATCAAGATGTGCTAATGATAATTGGAGACTGGAATATACAAGTTGGAAAAATTGAAGAAAGATCAGTAGTTGGAAAGTATAAACTTGGTGATAGAAATGAATCTGGAAAATAGAATGATCAAATACTGTATTTTAAATTATTTATTCATCGAATTTTTTTTAAAATTAAATAATATACATATGAATCTTATCTGATGGATTGCATAGGAATCAGATTGACTACATCTATGAAGAGATCAAGAAGCTCAGTATTGGGAATGAAAACTAGGCCAGGGGCAGACTGTTAATGAGACCACAACTTACTCATATGCAAGTTCAAATTGAGGACAAAGAAAATGAAAATAAGTCCACAATCCAAACAATGATCTTGAAGGAACACACAAAATCATTGTACCAAAAAGGATTCATTGACAATGAAAAATTGCAGGAGTAACTGAAATTGAGCCATGTCAATTGCAAAGATAGACCAAATGGAAGCTGCATCAAAGGCATTGACAAAAACTAATGCCCCAGGAATTTATGGGAGGCCAATTTTCTTGATTCAATGAATAGATGAAACCCTGGGTGCACTCACCAGGCTGTGCCAGAAAATTTGGAGGACAGCTGGTTGGCCTTCAGATTGTGAGAGGTCCATATTTGTTCCCATTCCAAAGAAAGATGATCCAATTGAATGAGGAAACTATCAGAAAGTCATTAATATCACATACAACCAAAACACTTCAGAATATCACTCAAATATGTCTGGGACATTACATACATAGGGAACTTTTCTCAAGGATATCACTGCTAATATCAGATGGATCCTGGCTGAAAGTAGAGAATATCAGAAGAATGTCTATTTGTGCTTTCCTGAGGAAGCAAAGACATTTGACTGTCTGGATCATAACATGTTGTGGCTGACATTGAGAAGAGTGGGAGTCCCAGAGCACTTAATTTTGCTCATGCTAGACCTATATCTGAACGAGGAGGCTATGGTCTGATCAGAACAGGAAAATACTGCATCGTTTTAAGAAGGGAGTATATTGAGTTTGTATACCCTCTCCATAACTATATAGATAACTATATGCTGAAAAAAATTTTCAATAAACTGGATTCTGTGTAGAGGAATATAGCATTAGGGTCTGAAGGAGACTTTTCAATAACCTGTATTATGCATATGAAACAACTTTGCTTCCTGAAAGTAAGAAGGATTTGAAACACTTGTTGGAGAAATCAAAGAATCCAGTCTTCAATATGGATTGCATCTCAGTGCCAAGGAACAAAGATATTTACTATTGGACCTATAGGAAAAGACACGATGGATAGAAAATAAATTGCAACTGTTGATGAGTACATCTTACTTGGATCCACTGCTGGTACCAGCAGTCATGAAATAAGGAGATATATTGCACTGGGAAAGTCATCATTTTGGGACCTCTCTGAATTACTAAGGAGTAATGATGTCAGTTTTAGGATTAAGGTGAGTCTAATAGAGGTCATGGCCTTTCTGGTCCCTTAGTATGCATCTGAGAGTTAAACAGTGAATAGGTATGACAGGAAAAGTCTTGATGCCTTTAAGCTGTGGTGTTGGGAAAAGAACACAGAACACCGCATGGACTACTAAAACAATAAATATATCTTGGAGAGGGTGCAGAGGGAGTGCTTTTTGGAGGCAAGGATAATGAAGCTTTACTTCACATACTTCAGGCATATTGTTAGGAGGGGCTCTGACTAGGAGAGAGACATATTGCTTGAAAGGGTGGGGGTCTGTGAAGAAGAGTAATACCCCCTACCAGTTAGACGGACAACAGTGACTGACACAATGGACTACAAGATAGGGTTCAGATCCGATGTTCATAGAGTCACTACAAGTCATACTCGAATAGATGGTACATAACAACAACAGTGGTTGTGTCAAGAAATCTAGAAACAACTGCCTGGCTAACTGCCTGGTAATTGTTGTTGTTGATCATCTTTGAATCAAGTATGATTTATAATAATCCTATGAACAAAAGGCCTTAAGCCCTTCTACAACCCTCGATATTTATCAAATTTCATAGAGTTTCCAGAGGAATGTTGTTTAGAAAGTGGATGCCAGTCCCGCTTCCAAAGAAAGCCATATTTATTCTGATTCCAAGAAAAGGTGACTAGGTAGACTGTGGAAATTTTTAGAGAATACCACTCTTAAATGCAAGCAAATCCTGATGAAGATTATCCAAAAATAACTGGAACAGTACACTGACGGCCATTAGAAATACAAGCTGGATTTATAAGAGGCCATGACACTAGAAACACTGCCAATGTCAGAAGGATCTTGGCTGAAAGTAAAGAGTACCAGAGAAATATCTGTTTCATTGACTATGCAAAGGCATTTCATTTTGTGGATCAGAATAAATTGTGGCTATCCTTGAGAAGAATGAGAATCCCAGAAATCTGATTGTGCTCATGTGAACCTACACTTGAATCAGAAAGCAGCAGAGCAAGGAAACACTACATGGTTCAAAACCAAGAAAGGAGTATATCATGGATACATCCTGTCTTCAACATTTTCAGATTATTTAGGAGGCTGGATTTATGAAGAGGAATGTGACATCCGGAATGGTGAAAGATTCATCATTATGCAGATGATGTAATTCTGCTTGCTGAAACTGAGGAGGACGTGAAATGTTTGCTGCAAAGGGTTAAAAATTGTAGTCTTCGATATGGATGAATCTCAACATTAAGAACACAAAGGGTTTTTTTAAATTGTTGCTTCTGAGTGGTGCACAGTATTTCATTATGTGACTGTGCCACAATTTCTAAATCTACTAATTTATGGTTGCATATTTGGGATGTTTCCAAGTTGTTATGATGGTGAATAATGTTGCTATGAACATTAATGTACAAAACTCTGGTTTTTTCTCAGTTTCAATTTCCTTAGGATATATTCCTAGTGGTGGTATAGCTAGTTAATATGAAGTTTATATGTTTAGCTTTTTGAGGAATCACCAAAACTTCCAGAGTGGTTGTACCATTTTACAGCAACACCAACAGTGTATGAGAGTTTCCATGTCTGCACATGGAGCCAGAAAAAACATAATGATGAGGAGGAACTTGCACAGCTACAAGAGAAATTGTATTCCAATTTTGTAAATAGGCTAGTATTTTAAACAAATGGAAGGAAAACATTGAATCTATACATAAAGAGGAACAATAACTTAAAAAATCATTAAAAGATAGAGAGGATAGATCAAATACTGTAATATATTGGAAATAACAGAAATGTATGAAATTGCAATCTAGAACATTAAGAAAGCTAAATAACACTATGCAAGATCTCAACTGGATTAAAGAAGAAATACAGAATGAAATTTAAAAAGTTATTTTTAAAAAATTATAATGACAATACAACGTACCAAAACCTCTGGGATGCAGCACGGGTAGTCCTTAGGGGGACAATAGACAAACACAT
>NW_006399869.1:7558714-7559651 GCF_000299155.1 Elephantulus edwardii | reverse complement strand
TGTTCACAGCTTCAGTTTGCTTGGCTCCATGGTCAACACTCTTGGCACTAGCAGCCAGGAAATCAAAAAACGTATTGCAATGGGAAAGTCTGCTGTTAGGGATATCTCTAAAGTACTCAAGAGCAACGGTGTCTCTCTGTAGACTAAGGTCTACCTGATACAGGCCATGGTTTTGACTAGGGAGGATAGAAGGAGAAGTGATGCCTTTGAGCTGTGGTGCTGGAGAAGAGTATTGAATGTACCATGAACTTCCAAGAAAACAAACAGATTCATCCTAGAGAGGGTTAAACCAGGCTACTCCTTGGGGGCAAGGATTCTGGGGCTTTGTCTGACATACTTTGGACATGTTGTATGGAGAGACAGATCTTTAGTGAGGGACATCATGCTGGACAGAGTAGAGGGACAGCGCAGGAGGGGAAGACCCTGTATGAGGTGGATTCATTCAGTGACTGGGGTAATCAGGATGGGTGTGTCAGAGGCAATGTGAGTGGCACAGGATAGAGCAGGCTGTTGTACATAGGGTAGCTATGAGTCACAAATGACTCGACGGCACATAACAAAAAACAACAACTTACTATATATATTTATATACACAGATGTAACATCCGCTTGGAACCCCATACCTGACCCTCCAATAGGTTTTCAGAGACAGTAAATCTCAAGGAAAAAGATTGTACATCCTTCTCCCACGGAATAGCTGATGGATTTGAATGGCGTGCCTTTGGGATTGCAGCACAGTTCCTTACTCATTAGACCACCAGAACACCTATTATCACTGTTGAATTCAAACCAAATCAGAGGTGACCCTTTATTGGGTTTCTGAAGCTGTAAATCACTCAAGAAGGGAACTCTCACTCCCTGATTTCAAATCCTACTACACTGCCGTAGTGGTCAAGACAGCATGGTACTGGTACAATGACAGACACATAGATCAATG
>NW_006399869.1:7555796-7558614 GCF_000299155.1 Elephantulus edwardii | reverse complement strand
AATTATTTTTAAATCAAATCTATACCTAGACCAAGAAGCTGTTGTCCAAATAGAGCAAGGGAACACTGCATGATTTAAAAACAGGAAAGATATGTGTCAGAGTTTTAGCCTTTCTCTGTAGCTATTCAATCTGTAAGCTCATTAGAGAAGTAGAACTTTAGGAAGAAGAGTGTGGTATCAGGATTGGTGGGAGAAGCTCGTAAACTAGCTGCACTGTACAAATGACACAATCTTCTTTCTTGAAAGTGAGGAAGACATGAAGTGCTTGCTGCAAAAGATCTAGATCTGCAGCCTTCAATATGGATTACACCTGAAGAGTAGGAAAACCAAAATTTTCACCCCTGGATTAATAGGCAACATCATGATACATGGAGAAAATATTGAAATTGTCAAGAATCTTCTTGCTTGGATTTACTGTCAACAATTTTGGTGGAAACAGTCAGGAGATGTACAACTTTAGGAGAGTTTGCTGTTTTGAACGTCTCCAAAGTAGTGAGTATCCCAACCAGGTTAATTGATATATTTCTGCAATGGGCTCAAATGTGTCAGATATTATAAGGATGACACAGGAGAGGAGATTTTTTGTTCATTGGAATTGTTGTGGTTGTACCCAACTGTTGTTGTGGTTGTTGTTATGTGCTGTCGAGTCACTTGCGACTCATAGTGACCTCAACTCTGTTCTGTCTTGTGCCAACATTATTGTCTCCAAACACCTACTCCCACTACCTCAGTCACTTAACTGATTCATCTCATCGAGGGTCTTCCTTTCCTGCGATGTCCTTCCACTCTCCCAAACAAGATATCGCTCTCCAACGACTGGTCCCTCCTTGCAACATGCCCAAAATTATGTTAGACAAAGCTTCAGAATCCTTGACTCCAAGGAGCAGCCCAGCTTCACCCTTTCCAGGACAAACTTGTTTGTTCTCCTAGCAGTCCATGGTACATTCAACACTCTTCTCCAGCACCACAGCTCAAAGGCACGTGTTCTCTTTCAACCATCCATAGTCATGGTCCAGCTCTCCGATGCATAGCACTAAATTGTGAAGGTGATAGTCCAGATCCGATGCACCTTAGTCTCCCGCCTGATGTCATTGTTCTTCAGTACTCTGAAGAGGACCCTGACAGCTGTCTTTCCCAAAGCAATTCGTCTCTTTATTTCCTGGTTGCTGGTACTAAGATTGTTGACTGTGAAGCCAAGCAAACTAAAACTGTTAACTATCTCAATCTCTTCCCCTTTCATACTAATGCTGCCAATTGGCGCAGTGGAGAGAATCTTTGTTTTATTGATGTTGAGCTTCAAGAGCTTCATATTGAAGGCTTCAGCCCTTGTCCTACTCTAGCAAGCACTTCAAGTCCTCTCAGTTTTAGCAAGCAGGGTTGTGTAATCTGCATAAGCAGGTTGTTAATTAATTTTGCACAGCACTAAAGAATATCAATAATGAAGTAGAATAGACTTAAGGATAAGGGGTATTATTCCTAGCAGAAAAAAAATATGATAATTGTCTTGGAAATATTTTTGTCTTTAAAAATAATTATAGTATCTAAGTTACATGAACATAAACTGTATCCAGGCTATTTTTATTTTAATATTCTATGTATACTAACAATATTTTCTACTAACCTTTACTTTCGTTACTTCAGATATCAAATTGTGGGTAAAAATTCTTCACTAATTCCACACAGTTGCTGTAAATATTCTGGAGCAACTCATTAGTGACCATCCATGTGTTTTACATAGCATGTTTCTTCTATAAACGTCTGTAATGCAGTTATGCACATGCATACAAATATTATAAAATATTGGGCTTGTTATATAGTGTTGTTATTACAAAATTACTATAAGTGGGTGGATTTAAGAAACAAAAACTTATTTTCTCTCTCTCCAATGTTGTTCTTGTTAAGTGTTCCCAGTTGGGGTTTGGTTTTTTGTTTTTTGTTTGTTTGTTTACTATTTTTTCTAACAGAATAAAAAATTCCCAGGTATTGTTTTATTGTATTATTGTCTTGACTGTTGCTATATTTGATACCATCATTACAGCTACTATTCCAAACTATCTTTTTTAAGTTCTGCTTTTATCACTGGTCATCAACTTTGTTGTCCAGGGGCTGGTTTGTCTTGATAATACATCTTGTGTTAGCCTAAATATTGGCTTTTTTTAAACCATTAAAGTTAGCTCCCTCTGATTTCCAGCTACATTAATTGCAGACACATGGTCTTTCAAATCAGCATGATTGCACAAATCAGCAAGAGCTAGAAGATCAATATAAAGAGTGCACTCTCCATATTGGGGAAGTGAAATGTGAAAACACCAGCACAGAAGAAGCAGTGTGACTGTGTTTGAGCATTCCACTGCATCAAGCCTAGTCTATTGCTCACCAGTTTCTATAAAAACTCAGTCTGAATAGTTATGTTCACGTGAGTCATTACCAAAAAATGGGTGTTGCTTATAGAGCCAAATATCAAATGATCCTCATTATTGGTTTAATTTTGAGGATTTTTATTTTCTTCATATTGAAAGCTATTCCATATTGAAAGTTTTAGCCTTTGACCTTCATTAGTAAAGCATTTCAAGCCTTCTTGGTATTTAGTAAGCATTGCTTTTATGTCTGCATATCACAGCATTTCAGATAGGTTTCCTACATTTCTGATGCTGTATTATTTTTCATATAGTCTAATTTATTGGGATGCTTGATCAATTTACAAGATTAACAGTAGCGAATGGATAAGGCTCTGCATATATCTTTCATGCTTTTAAATCACAAAGCATTCCTGGTTCTTTTAAGACTATAATTTCAGTCTCTATGTGCAAAATAAAGT
>NW_006399869.1:7553278-7555386 GCF_000299155.1 Elephantulus edwardii | reverse complement strand
ATGGAGCTCTGGTGGCCTAGTGGCAAGAAGCTGTGCTACAATCTCAAAGGCATTCAGTTTGAGGCCACCAGCTATTCAGAGAAAGAAGAATGGGCCATCTCCTCCCTTGTGGCTCAGTTCCAACCACCTTGGTTTAGAAACAAAAACCATATACATTGTGTTTCACACTTTCTTGTTTTCACATTGTGATTTGTACAAACATTGCTATACATTATGTTTTATAATTTTAATCCTCCTTTAATTCTTCCCACCATTACCCTGTCTTTCCAGATCTCCATTGCATCTTTCCCATTTCCTTTAACTCCCTCCATTGTGCATCAGATTGTGCATCCCTATGATTTCCCTAATGACCATCCTCATACCTCTGCTCCCATCACTTCCCATGTTGGATTTCCATGCATGTTTTACTAGTTATCTATTTATACAATATTCTTATACAGTATTTGTCCTTATGATACTGAGTTAGTTCACTCAGCATAATGCTGTCTAGTCTCTCCCAAGTTGAAATTGTTCCTGCGTACTGTGTAATATTCCATTGTGCTATGATACCACAATTTCTCAATCCATTTTATTGTGGTTGGACATTTGGAGTGTTTCCATTTTTGAATAACATTGCTATGAACAATGGTGTACAAATTTCCGTTTGTGTCTCAGTTCTAATTTCTTCCCAGCATATTGCTAGCAATAGAATAGCTGGGTCATTTATATGGAATTTTTATGTGCAGCTTTTAAGGAAACTCTAAATTGCCTTCCAAAAGGATTGTACCATTTTACAATCCCATCAAGAGTGTATGAGAGTTCCTGTCTCTCCACATCCTTCCCAACAATTAGTCTTTTGCCCTCCTGTTTAACTTTTCCACTGCTACTGGGGTGAGATGGAATCTCGTTATGGTTTTCATTTGCATCTTTCTTATTGCCAGTGCATTTGACCATTACTTCATGTGTCTCTTAGCCATCTGAGTCTTCCTCTGTGAAAAGTCTTTCCATACCCTTTGTCCATGTTGTAATTGGGTTAATAGTCTTTTTTGTGTGTGTAGGCCAGGGATTATTCTGTAAAAAGCTTATGAGACCTTTGTCTCAAATGTTATTGTCAAATGTTTTTCCCAGTAAGTTTTCTTTTCTCCCTGTTGGAAAAAGTTTTAAATGTGTACAGGAATTTAATCTTTAGAAGGTACTATTAATCAGTTTTATTCTCTCCTAGTCTTGCATTTCTGATTGTATTTGTCAGCCTCTTTATACCATAAACTAGGCTTTCAATGCATAGTCCCACATTGTCTCTTATTTTCTTTATGGCTTTGAGCTTTACCTCTAGGTGTCTGATCCACCTTATGTTGGTTTTTGTGGATGGTGTGAGGTATGGATCCTGCTTCATCTTCCTCTACATAGAAGTTTAATTTTGTCAACACCATTTATTGAAAAGGTTGCCAATTCCTTCAATGGGATTTGTTTCCTTGTTGAGCATCAGTTGACTGTAGATAGAATGGTTACTTTCTAGGTTCTTGAGTCTGTTCCGTTGGTCTATGTGCCTGCCATGCTGTTTGGGTTATTACAGATGTATAGTAGAAGATTTTGAGATCAGGGAATGCAATGTCTTCCACTTCATTCTTATTTATCAGAAGTGCTTTGTTTATTCATGTCTCTTTCCTTTCCAAATAAACTTTACAATTAATTGTCTTTTTTGGTTTCCCTGAAAAATAAATTTGGATTTTGTATTCAGTTTCCATTAAATATGTAGACTCCTTTTGATAAGACTATCATTTTCATTATTTTGAGTTTTCCTATCCATGAACAGGGAACACTTTTCATTTATTTAGGTCTTGCATTGTTTCTCGTAGAAGTATTTGGTAACTACTTCTTTGTATATATCTTTTGTGTCTCTGCCGTCATTGTATACCATGGAGTAAGAACCGACCCATAGCTAATCCTCTGGCAGGTTTTCAGAGGCAGTTAATCTCAAAGGAGGAGACCGTTCATAATTTTCCCATGGAGCACCTCATGAATTCGAACACCTTACCTTCATGATTGTAGCGCAACTTCTTGCATGTAGGCCACCAGTGCTCCCTAGTTAGGTTTATTCCTAAGTATCTCAAAGTTTGGAACCTATGATA
>NW_006399869.1:7550455-7552218 GCF_000299155.1 Elephantulus edwardii | reverse complement strand
TTTTTTTTCTCCTACCAGTCCCCAGTATATTCAGTGCTCTTGGTAATATACACTAGTAAAGCCATGTAGTCTAGGTTCCTTTGTTGTTGGAAATTTTTTATGTTCTATTCAATTTCTGTATTGTGTAATGAGTATGTTCAAGTGATCTACTTCAGTCCTCATCAGTTTGCATGGGTTATAAATTTGTAAGTATTTGTCCATTTCCTCTAGGTTTTCATATTTGAGTAAATTGTGGCTACCACTGTTTTCATATTTTATTAAGATTTTTAAGAAAATTTAAATATCAAAGTTAGACTAAATTTACTGTAGTGTTAGCTAAAAAGTTGTCTTTTCTAGTCATTGTTCTAGTTCCCTCTGTTCTCCAGCTACTTTAACTGCTAACATATGGTCTTGTAAATCAACAGCTGTGGTATTAGGATAAGAGAGAGAGTACTTCCTTTCCTGAACTATAAGACTTGAGGGAGCCTGGAGCAAGACCCTGTTGAGATTGAGACCCTGGTAATGGTGGTGAAAAGACTATAACATTGCTGTGGAGAAATTGTGGTAAAGTGTAACGAGAGAAACCCTGAGATAAAAGCCACAGTTAAAGGTTTTGCTGTAGTAGCCAGATAATAGAAGAAGATAATTTAAATCTGGTGCTCTGAGACAAAGTTTGAGGCATGATTGAGGAAACCTATGGCTTTTTAAAATGTTGCTGAACTGAAACCAAGAATTTTACTAATTAAATAATTGTGTTTTGCTGTCAATCTGGCTTGAGATTCTACACTAAAGCACAACTTATAATGTAAGGCATTCTCTGCCCCCCCACTTTCCAACTTGCTTCCCAAATACACCCTACTCTTAATACCACAACACTGAGTAAAGCCTGTGACTCAACAAGAAATACTGGACCTGAAGCATTGGCACAAAGAGGTGCAAGAGCATGTTGAGTGGTGTGTCTGACAGAGTGACCAGCTGTTTGCTCCTATGGCTATTACTTATGGAGACAGTTCTTCTTTATGAAGCCGACAGAAGTCTCAATCTACTAGCCTCATGCTTCATCTGCTCCTTTCATCCTAACCAATCTCCGTACATAACATTCATTGACATTTCTTTTTATAATATAGTAGCATTCACATTATTTCCAATTTGGCTGTTATGTTTCTATCCTTTACCTTCTCTTTGTCTAGGGTGAATGGTGGTCACTGCGTTTTATTTAAATGATTATGAGAACACAATCTAAAATCCACTTCTGCTTAAGGTACCTCATGTATGGCACAGTGTATCTGTTCACCAGAGTTGTCAAGACTGAAACGTTCTAGAAGCAGAATCTATACTCTATATTGGTGTGTTTCTGCTTTTATCTGATAAATGAATCTCTCAGTTAGTAGTACAAAGTGTAAGCATCTTTTTTATCTTAGGAACTCTTGCTAAATTACTCATGATTTGATACTGACAATTTCAAATTTGTGACTGATATATTCTTTTGAACAGAATGTACTTTTTAATTGTTGTTGTTGTATTTAGGTGCTGTCAAGTTGTAGATGACTCATAGTGACCCTATGAACAAAAGACATAGGGACTGTTCATAGAGTTTCTTGAGGCAAGCCATTTCGGAAATGGATGCCATTCCTGTTTCCAAACTTGTTTTAATTGGGACTCTCCACCAAACAATGTCCACCATGGGTAACCATTATCACATTTTTTTTCTATATTTTATTAATTTTCATAAACATTTACAGAGATTTTGGGTTTCCATTCATTCATTGTTGCACTATTCTCTC
>NW_006399869.1:7547698-7549123 GCF_000299155.1 Elephantulus edwardii | reverse complement strand
TATCTTCACTTTTTGCAAGAAAGGTTGTGTAATTCAGTTTGTTAATTGTTTATTCTTTTGTATAATGTCTACTTCAGCTTAGATATATTTAGTTGCTCTGCTGAGGACTCAGATTTTTTAAGCCAATGGCTCTTTCTTGACAAAGTCTGTTTTGTTGTTGTTGTTGTTGTTATTGTTTTGTTTTACTTTAAAACCAATCTGCTATCTATTTGATTTACAAATTCTATCTGATTTCTTGGAATATGGATTTAATTATTCCTCGTCATCATTTGGGTCTAAAGAAATGTCTTAAAGTTAGTTGTCTTAAACAATAAATTTGGAATAGATGTTACTAGTTGTTCTGGGATTACTCTCATATCATGGCCACTCAGTATATACAAAGTAAAACTTACTAATACCCATGTGGAAATATGCATGAAATCAGAACTGACTCATAGCTAATCTTCTACAGGGTCTTCACTGACAATAAATTATATAGGAGGAATAAGCTTATCTTTCTCCTAAAACTGAAGAAACAGCACATGATATTTTTAAAGCTCTGATGTTTCTGGAAGCAGATTGAATTGTTTATCTATCCTGGATTCTTTGAGCTGGTTCACCACTGGTTAAGCTCACCTTGCCAAAATTTATGTTAGCAGGAGGGAGAATATGCCATGATTGCTAGGAGAACAAAGGCCATCCTGAAGAGTGTGAAGCTAGGCCGCTCCTTGAATGCAAGGATTCTGAAGCTTCATCTGACATACTTTGAACATGCTGCAAGGTGGAATCAGTCCTCGGACAGGGCCGTCATGCTTAGGAGGGTGGAGGGACAGCGCAGGAGAGAGGAAGACCCTTCATGAGATGAATTGATGAAATCACTGGGGTAATGGGGATAGGTGTGTTGGAAACAAGAGGATTGGCAAGGATAGAGCAGGGTTTACGGCTTTTGTACATAGGGTCGCTATGAGTCACAGGCAACTTGACAGCACACAACAAAAACAACAACAACAACTAGAGCTCAGAACCATTCTGGTCACCAAATACTTCTCTTAGAAATGCCCAAATTAAAATTATACTAATTTCAAGTTGATGCAGATTCATAATGAGGCTTCTAAAGATATAAATATTTTCCTGATGAGTGGCTGATAGATTCAAACTGCCAGCTTGCAGGTAAATGCCCCAATATGTCACACATTATGTCACCAGTCAAGACAATTAAAAATGAAATGTCGTTGTTGTTGCTGTTATGTGTCGTCGAGTCGTTTTCGACTCACAGCTACCCTATGCACAACAACCCTAAACCCTGCTCTATCCTGCGCCAACCACACTGCCTCCGACACACCCATCCCGATTACCCCAGTCACCGAATCAATCCATCTCATAGAGAGTCTCCCCTCCTGCGCTGTCCCTCCACCCTCCCAAGCATGATGTCCCTCTCCAAGGACC
>NW_006399869.1:7542243-7544369 GCF_000299155.1 Elephantulus edwardii | reverse complement strand
TCTTTCAGGTAAAACCCAGGAAAAACCGGCCAGAGGGGGAAGACAGGAAGCTGCACTGGGAAAGGTCTCCTAGGATAACAGCAAAGAGGTGTCTTTCAGGTACCCAGAAAGGAAAGCATAATCTATGCAGGAGTTCTACAGGACATGTGACCTTCCCTTGGAGACAGTACAACTAAACTTAAGAGACACTGGTCAAAAGAAAAAAAATGTCAGTAGTTGACGTATTTGGAATCACAGAAGCCAAGAAAGCTTAAGATACAAGCTGTCACATCATGGATTGGACAAGGGAAGATATTTTCTGAAGGGACTTGGCAGATGTGAAGTGTTATCCTGGTGGAGGGTGGAGCTGGAAAAATGAAATAAGGTACAAAATTTTCAGGTGAGGCCTTTTGCTAACCTCTAAAAAAAAAAAAAACAAAACAAAAAACCCAAAAGTTGAGTAGGTTTGAGCTGCAAACTTTTGTTTGGCCTAACACACCCTATAGGACATGCTTTACTTGTCATGAAGTATTATTTTTAGAGTTGGAAATTTACTTAATATCACTTAACAATTAAAACTACCTCATAAAAAAGTTACAATAACTATAAAGCTAGAATTTTAAGTATTTTTCTTAACATCTTAAGAATTTAGTGTCATCAGCACAAAACCTGAAAATAGTTTGTTCCTACGTAGGTAAAAGAAACAAAGACTATTTTACACACAATTTTTTTTTCTGAATAATCATTTCACCTTACTCCAAAGCAGAATACTGAGTGAGGGCCATGAATTATTCATAGAAGGCCAAGGGCACTCCTCTGAAGTTTACACCTTTTTCTGAATAAAGCTACCATAATCTGAAATCATGTTACAAAGTAAAAACCCTATAAACTTGCCTAGACCCTCTTCTTTGCCTACAGCTCTAAAAATGCAAATACACAGCTATATCTTATTCTTTATAGATTATTTGAAGGCGTTTAGACTGTGCCAACACTTCTCTGACGTACTTATATTCTCTACAAAATTTCACAAAATGCCTCAGGAACAAATTGAAGATTGAAGCTATGGGTACAAGACTCCTCTGAAATCCTCTCTTCATTTATTTGTATATAGATAAGTTGCAATATTGTAATATTCTATGGATAAACTATTTAATGAAACAATATCAAAAGAAGATGAAAGAAATATATGTGGTCGCTATAATAAGATGAATTGATCAATCCTGAACCATTTCATGGAGTAATATTATCAAAAACTAATGTTCTAAAGAAAGAAAGACAATGACCAAAAATTATTCTCTCCAAGAATTGATATAATATCAACTGGAATGTTTCATCAAACAGATGCAACTGTAACTAAGCAAGAATGCCCACTATAACCACTCCTCCTTAATACTGGAAATTCTTGCTAGGTCCATAAGGTAAAAGAAGGAAATAAGAAGCATACAAATGACAAAGATGTGGTTGAAATATCACTATATGCAGATGACATGATAGTTTACAAAGAAAACCCCAAAGACTCAACCAAAACCAAATCTCCCAGGTGGGGCAAGGGTTTAGACCAGCCTGATTCTAAAGAGGTTTGATCTTGTTTTCAGGTGAGATGTAAGGTACAGTGTTTATTAGCCACTGGCAGTGAATTGATTGTGTTCGGCCTCCTATTTAAAACAACTAAGTTATTTAACTAAAAAAAGAAAAAAAAATATTAAAATGAAAAAAAAAATAAAGCAAAAAAATACAAAACATCTCAGTGTGTAAATGCAATACGTTGTCATAAAAAAGATACACTTTATTCTTCTTACTTTAATTGACTACTTTATAAAAGTACCCTTTTAGTATAGTTTTAATCTGTTAGACATTTAAACTATATTTTGAAAGTTAAATGTAGAGGATTTGTTTCAAAAATTCAACTTATGAAAGAATGACTAATTTTCAGTGTGTTTAAAAGGGCATGGGGTCAGCAGGATGGACTGGCTTCTAGATGGGACAGGAGCCTGAAGCAGCCTTATTCTACAGAGGTTTGATCTTGTTTTCAGGTGAGACATAAAGTGTATTCAGCCTTAGATTTAGATTTACTAGACAAATTTAATAATAGCTTGCCTCCAGAAACCTTACAAACCTGGAGAGAGGATGAAAGGCACCCAAGCGTC
>NW_006399869.1:7540586-7541893 GCF_000299155.1 Elephantulus edwardii | reverse complement strand
CCAAGTGTTGAGGACTCTCCTTCATAAGGTTGCTATGAGCCGCCTGCAACTCGACAGCACTTAACAAAAACAACAAGACAAATTTAGTAGAGTGGCAGGATATAAGATCAGCATAGAAAAATCAAATGTATTTCTCTATAGAAAAAAAACAAAACTATGGAACAGGAAAACTGGAAAAGCAGTATCATTTACAATAGACAACAAGAAAATTAATTCTTTATCAATAAAATTAATGACAGACAAAAAAATCTTTGTAAGGACAACTACAGAACTCTAATATAAGAAACATTAAGGCATCTAAATAAATGGGAAAATCTTTCTGATCATGGATAGGAAGATAGAACATTGTGAGAATAAGAAACCTAGAAAAAAATATCTACAGAATGAAAGAAATCCAATGCAGATATCAAATTAATTCCTCAAGAAGTTAGAAAAGGTAATTTCGAGCTTCATTTAAATGAAAAAAGACCCAGAATAAACACAGGTTTTTTGAAAAGCAAAAATGATTTTGGAGGAATGTCATTACCTGATCTGAAAACCTACAACACAGCTGTAGCAATCAAAATAGCTTGGTATTGGTACCACAACAAACACAAAAATCAATGGAATAGACTTGAGAATCCATAAATCAATCCATCGCCCTAAGGTAAACTGATATTTGACAAGGTATTATTGTTGTTATTATGTGCTGTTGAGTTGATTATGATTCATCTCAACACCGAGAGCAATAGCTCTGCACCTTGCCCTTTCATAAGCCAACCTCACCATCTCAGACACACTTGACCATATTGACATGTCACTATGTCAATCAATCTCATCCAGGGTCTCCCTTTCCTCCACAGACCCTACGTTTTTCTAAGCATGATGTACTTCTTCAAGGCATGATCTATCTTGGCAACAAACTAAAAGTACGTGAGACGGAGTTTCACAATCCTTACCTCTAAGGAGGAATCTGGTTTCACCCTCTCTAGGACATATCTGTTTGTCCTTTTGACAGTTCATGTTATGTTAAATACTCTTCTCCAGTGTCACAAATTGTAGGGTTATGTTCTTCTGTCATCCTTATTTGTTGTCTAGCTCTCAGATCCATATCAAAACATTGAGAAGACTGTGGCCTTGATCATATGTGCTTTTAGTCTTTAGACTGATACCATTGTTCTTTAGTATTCTGGAGAGATCCTTGACAGCCAACTTTCTCAAAACACCTTACCTTTTGATTTCCTGATTCCCGGTGCTAAGGGTGTTGATTGTGGATCTGTGCAAAATTTTTTTGTTTTTGTTTTTTATTGGTGAAGTGTTTGACTATG
>NW_006399869.1:7537941-7539766 GCF_000299155.1 Elephantulus edwardii | reverse complement strand
AGTGTCTCCTTGGAGGCAAGGATTCTGAGGCTCCTTCTAACATACTTTGGACATGTTGTGAGGAGAGACCAGTCATTGGAGAAGGACATCATGCTTGGGAAGGTGGAGGGACAATGCAGGAGAGGAAGGCCCTCTATGAGGTGGATTGATTCAGTGGCTGGGTTAATCGGATTGGGTGTGTCAGAGGCAGTGCAATTGGCACAGGACAGAGCAAAGTTTAGGGTGGTTGTACATAGGGTCGCTATGAGTTGCAAGCAACTCGACGGCACATAACAACAACAACAACATTCTTAATAGCTAAGATAAATATATGTTTTCTTTTCTATCTTGATAAGGTAATAAAGCTCTAAGTGGAAAAATGATAGAGTCTTTAACAAATGGACATCTACCTGCAGAAAATTAAACAAAACTCACATCTCACACCATATACAAAACCTGTTCAAGGTGGATCAGAGATGTAGGGGTAAAACTCAAAACCATAAAGATTTTAAGAGACAAAATAGAAGTAAATTTAGAAGCCTTAGCCAATGACATTAATAGGCTAGTAAACAGCCAAAAATATTCAAAGTGAGGCAAACCAAATCAGCAATTGGGACCTTAAAATCAAATCCAGTTGTGCATCAAAACCTTTCTGCAGTATGATAAAAAGAAAGTCCACAGATTTAGGGAGGAAAAAACATTGTCAATGACATTTCAGACCAGGGTCTCACCACTATAGTTTATAGAATACTAGAACTTCTACAAGAAAAAAAAAAAACCAAAACACAAAACCAAAACTGATAATCCAGTCACAAAATGGACAAAAGACATGAAAATAGTATTTGCAAAGAAGTATACTCAGACAACCAACAGATAGATGAAAAAATGCTCAAAGTTACTAGTAATCAGAGAGATAGAAATCAGAACGAGTTACCCTCTCACTCCAACAGCAGTAACAAAGGTTTAACAACACAGCAAAGACTAAATGTTGGAGAGAACTAGAACTTTTATGTACTACTGGTGGTTTATAAAATGGAAAAACCATTATAGAAGGCAGTTTGGCATTCCTCCAAAACTTGAACATCAAAAGCCTCTATTTCCGGATATTTCAATGCTAGCAATATATACCAAGGAAATAAAAATTAATACATGAATGGAGATATGTACACCTTATAAAAGATTTGCCATTCCAAATGTCTCTCACAATCAATGGTAAACTGTTTATTTTGGTTGAAGTATTAATGACATCAAGAGGAAAAGATCATCGTTGGATACAAGCCTCATTCTATTATAAGCTTATATAAGCTCAAGGGACCTCAGTGCTAGCTCTCTCTCTCTCTCTCTCTTGCTTTTTTTTTTTTTACACCTGTTCTTTCCAGCAACACTACAACTCCTACCAGTCTCTTCAAATCTAGCCCACATACCTATGGTCAAGTGAATCATTCCCTTGGTAAGTCTGAGCCTCTGGAGACCTTCTAATGAATCATCTAATCCATGGCACAGAGAGGAACAAAGGAACATAGTAGAGGAGGGACTGCTGTTGTCAAAAATCATGGAGCCATACAGCAATACCAGAATTCGGGAGAATATTGATTCAGTCCTTCATATAACCAGTCTGCTATTAATCTTAAAATAAATTATGAATACATTTGTGTCAGAGTAGTCGGGTTTGTTACAAAGGTCCAAATTCTCCATAATGCATGTTTTGGGGGGGGTAGATGTGGTTATATAAGAAGCAGTGGTAACATGGAGTGGCTGAATTTGACTTCTACCCACTTCATATATTTCATGTTGTTGTTGTTGTTGTTATGTACCGTCGAGTCACCTGCGACTCATAGTGACCCTG
>NW_006399869.1:7536223-7537841 GCF_000299155.1 Elephantulus edwardii | reverse complement strand
CAAATCAAGCAAGATTCTACTGAAGATCATCCAAAAATGACTGGAACAGCACATCAACAGAGAACTTCCAGAAGTCTAGGCTTGGTTTAGAATGGGTCTTGGTACTAGAAACATTATAGCTGCTGTTAGGTGAATTTTAGTCAAAAGCAGGGAATACCAGAGGGAGGTCTGTCTGTGTTTCATTGACTATGCAAAGGCATTTGACTATGTGGATCATAACGAAGTGTGGTTGACTCTGGGAAGAATGGGAAACCCAGAACACTTGATTGTGCTAATGCTATACCTATACTTGAACCAACAGGCAGTTGTTAGAACAGAGCAAGGAGACATTACATGGTTCAAAATTGGGAAAGATGTATGCCAGGGAAGTGTTCTCTCTCCATACCTTTTCAACCTGTATGCACATCAGATTATCCGGGAGGCTGAGCTCTATGAGGAGAAATATGGTCTCAGGATTGGTGGAAGATCTATCAACAATCTGCATTATGCAGATGACACAACCCTGCTTGCTGAAACTGAGGAGGACCTGAAGCGCTTGCTGCAGTGGGTCCAGGACTGCAGTTTACAATGTGGATTGAGGCTCAATGTCAAGAAGACAAAGATTCTCACCACTTGGACAATTGGCAGCATCAGGATGCATGGTAGAGAGATTGAAATTGTTCACAGCTTTAGTTTGCTTGGCTCCACAGTCAACACTCTTGGCAACAGCAGCCAGGAAATTAAAAGATATCTCCAAAGTACTGAAGAGCAATGGTGTCTCTGGAGACTAAGGTGCATCTGATATAGGCCATGGTCTAAGCAATTACTTGTTATGTGTCAGAGAGCTGGACAATGACTAGGGAGGATAGAAGGAGAATAGATGCCCTGAGCTGTGGTGTTGGAGAAGAGTATTGGATGTGCCATGGACTGTTAAGAAAACAGTTTCGTTGCAGAGAGAGTTAAACCAGACTGCTCCTTGGAGGTAAGGATTTTGAGGTGTGTGAGATGCTTTGGACATGTTGTAAGGAGAGACCGGTCCTTGGAGAGGGACATCATGCTTGGTAGGGTAGAAGGACAGCGCAGGAGGGGAAGACCCTCTATGAGGTGGATTGACTCAGAGACTGGCGTAATCGGGATGGTTGTGTCGGAGACAGTGCGATTGACACAGGACAGAGCAGAGTTTAGGGCGATTATACATAGGCTTGCTATGAATTGCAAGCGACTTGACGGCACATAACAACAATGACTCAAACTTTGATTGTATGGCCACGAATGGGATAGTAGAAATTAATTTGGAACTTTTTGCTTAGGGAAAAAAATTTTCAGGAATGATAACAATATAAAAAAAGAGAAGGGAATTCATATGAAAAATGGTCTCACATGGTAAATATTAAAAACTTACATATAATACATTATATTTCAATGAACAAAAGTTACTAAAATAGAATTTAATAAAGGATTATAAATTGAGTAATTAAATGTTTCATAAGGAATGGGATAGTTGCAGAATATCAAAGTATCCTCTTTAAAAGCATTGCTATTTACTGTTGTTGTTGTTACGTGTCATCGAGTCACTTGCGACTCATAGCAACCCTATGTGCAACAGCCCTATAGCCTGGTCTATCTCTTGCCCACCTTA
>NW_006399869.1:7535607-7536123 GCF_000299155.1 Elephantulus edwardii | reverse complement strand
TTCCAAACCAGAATGGTGTTATTGCTGTTGATTGCTGTTGAGTTGAGGTCGACTCATAGTGACTCTATGAACGAAAGACCTAATGACTTTCCATACCTATCATTGTTTCTCCAAGTTCATAGAGTTTCCAGAGGCATGTGGTATAGGAATTGAATGACACTCCTGCATCCCATCCTGGGAGCTGCACCAAACACTTTCCACAATGGGAAACCATTTTAGTATTTGATATCCCCAAGGCACAAGGTTCATCATCATAGCAAGCCCAGATCACCTCATATAGCACATTGACAGAGAATGATGGGCAAAGTGCAAGAATGTACAGCACTAGTCCCATTTAAGTGTTGTTGAGTCGATTATGACTCAGAGTAAGCTTTACACAAAAGACCTGAACTCTGTTCTATGATTAACATCATCTCTGTACATCTATAAGAGAGATTGTACATTTTCCAGGGGCACCTAGGTAGTTCATGCCACTCCTGCTTCCTACAGGAATCAATCTGGAAGCTCATCCAAACA
>NW_006399869.1:7533299-7535507 GCF_000299155.1 Elephantulus edwardii | reverse complement strand
ATAGAATTTAATAAAGGATTATAAATTGAGTAATTAAATGTTTCATAAGGAATGGGATAGTTACAGAATATCAAAGTATCCTCTTTAAAAGCATTACTATTTACTGTTGTTATGTGTCATTGAGTCACTTGCGACTCATAGCAACCCTATGTGCAACAGCCCTATAGCCTGCTCTATCTCTTGCCCACCTTATTGTCTCTGACACATCTATCCCCATCACTCCAGTGACAGAATCAATGCATCTCATGGAGGGTCTTCCTCTCCTGTGCTGTTCCTCCACCCTCCCAAGCACGGTGACTTTCTCCAAGGACTGATTCCATGTTGGAAAAATATCTAAAGCATGTCGGATGGAGCTTCAGAATCCTTTCCTCTAAAGAGCAGCCTGGTTTCACCCTCTCCAGGACGAATTTATTTGTTCTCCTAGCAGTTCATAGTATATTCAGTACTCTTCTCCAGCACCAAAGCTGAAAGACTACAATTCTTCTTCTATCATCCGTAGTCATCGTCCAGCTCTCTGATGCATAGCAAGTAATTGCAAAAACCATGGCCTATATCAGGCACCTTAGTCTGCATACTGACATCGTTGCTTCTTAGTACCTTGGAGAGGTCTCTGACAGCAGATTTTCCCAGTGCAATTCGTCTTTTGATTTCCTGGCTGCCGGCACTAAGAGGGATGATTGTAGAGCCAAGCAAACTGAAGCTGTCAACAATGTAAATCTCTTCACCATCTATCATGATGCTGCCAATCAGCCCAATGGTGAGAATCTTTGTTTTCTTGACATTGAGCTTCAATCCATGTTGAAGACTGAAATCCTTGACCTTCTACAACAAGAGCTTCAGATCCTCTTCAGTTTCAGCAAGCAGTGTTGTGTCATCTACATAACGCAGATCGTTGATGAGTCTACCTCCAATCCTGATGCCACACTTCTCCTCATAGAGCCCAGCTTCCCAAATAATCTGCTCTGCCGATAAATTGAAAAGGTATGGAGATTGGGCACATCCTTGATGCACATCCTTCCTAATTTTGAACTATGCTGTGTTTCCTTCCACTATTTTGACAACTGCCTCCAGGAAAATATGCCACTTTAAAATAGAGAAACCTGAACCCAATACATTAACATTATTAACATAATCAATAATAAATTGCATTTAACTTGTACACCATCTAATATGCTGTTAGGGACCTCTCCAAAGTGCTGAAGAGCAATCGTGTCTCTTTGGAGACTAAGGTGCGTCTGATAAAGGCTATGGTGCGAAGAGGAAGACCCCGGATGAGAAGCATTGACACAGTAATGGGACAATTGGAGTTGGTGTGTTGGAATTCGACTGTCTCAGGATGAAGTCACATGGTCCTGGGTTACCTGGGAAGTGGGTGGGGGTTTCAAGGTCTCTTGGCTGGCCAGCTTCTCCTCCTGTCCAGATCTATTTCTTTCCCCCTCTACGGGACCTGAGAAACGTATCCAGTGCAGTAGCACAAAGAAATCAAAGCAGAAGGAAGAATTCAAGATACTAAAGAGTTAAATAGTAGATTTCAAAAGGCAGCATGGGATGACAAAGTAAAATATTACAATAAAATGTGCAAGGAGTTGGAGTCAGAAAAACATAAAGGCCTAACTTGCTCAGCATATCTTAAGTTCAAGGAACTGAAGAACAAATTCAAACCTCAAGTTGCTATAATCAAGGATTATTTAGGCAGAATATTAAAGGATCCAGGAAGTATTAATAGAAGATGGAAAGAATATACTGACTAACTGTATCAAAAAGAATTGGCAGACACAGAAGAATTTCATGAAACAACTTATAAGGAAGAACCTATGATGATGAAGGAAGAAGTTCAAGCTTATTTGAAGGAAATAGCAAAAAAATAAGGCCCTAGGAATAGATGGTATACCAATTGATATATTTCAGCTAACAGATGCTGCCCTGGACGTGCTCACCAAGTGGTGCCAAGAAATCTGGAGAATAGCCACTTGTCCAACTGACTGGAAGAGTTATGTATTTGTTCCCATTCCAAACAAAGGCAACTGAACAAACTATAGAACAATCTCATTGATTTCACATGCAAGCAAGATTCTACTCAAGATTATCCAAAAAACAACTAGAACAGTACATCAGCAGAAAACTGCCAAAAGTCCAGGCTGGGGTTAGAAGGGGTCCTGGTACTAGGGATATTGTAACTAATATTAGATGGATCTTGGCTGAAAGCAG
>NW_006399869.1:7532199-7533199 GCF_000299155.1 Elephantulus edwardii | reverse complement strand
CAGTATTTCATTGTGTGAATATACCACAGCTTCTTTATCCATTCATTTGTTGATGGGCTCTTGGGTTACTTTTATCTCTTTATTATTGTGAACAAAGCCACAATAAACATATATCTGCTTGAGTGGCAGTTCTGGTTTCTATATCAACAGTACTGAAATTGCTGGGCCAAATGATATTTCTATTTCCAACTTTTTAGAAAGCACCATACTGCCTTTGAGAGTGGTTGTTCCATTTCCCACTCCCAACTAATAGTAAATTAGATTTCCAATTTCTCTATAATCTCTCCAGCTCTTGAACTTTGCTATTGTTACTGGGGTGAGATTATATCTCAGATTCTGAATATTTCTTCATGTGCTTGATCGCCATCAGAGTGTCTTCTTTGCTGAAGTGTCTGCTCATATCCTGTGCCCATTTTGTGATTGGGCTGTTTACCTTTATCTGTTTGAGGTGCTGGAGTATTTTATACATTTTAGACATAAGTTCCTTACCAGACATGTCTTACTTAAGGATACTTTGTGTAGAATGTTAAATGATCCAGGCAGTATCAAGAGAAGATGGAAGAAGTACACAGTCATTGTATCAGAAGGAATTGGCTGTCACAGAAGAATTTAATGAAATAACATATGAGGAAGAGCTTATGGTGATGAAGGAGAAAGTCCAAGTTGCTCTGAAGGAATTGGCAAAAAACAAGGTTCCAGGAGTTGATGACATACCAATTGACATATTTCAACAGACTCTGCCTTGGATGTGCTCACTAAGTTGTGCCACGAAATCTGGAGGACAGCCAGCTGGCCGACTGACTGGAAAAAATTGATGTTTTTCCCATTCCAAAGAGAGGTGACCCAGGAGAGTGTGGAAATTATTGAAAAATATCATTAATATCACATGCAAGCAAGATTCTGCTGAAAATTATCCAAAACGTTTGGAACAATATGTCAACAGAGAACTGTCAGATGCGCAGGCTGGATTTAGAAGAGGTTGTGGTACTAGGGATATTAT
>NW_006399869.1:7527496-7530545 GCF_000299155.1 Elephantulus edwardii | reverse complement strand
CTTGAGTTTTGAAACCATTTGTTCAGTTCCTCTCAGTCTTTAAATTTTTCAGAGTATAGATTATTTTAATATTCCAAAATTATAGATTGAATTTCATCTGGTTCTACCACGATATCACTTCTATAATTTGTTAATCAAGTTCTTTGTGTCTTCTTTTTTTTTTCTTGTCAATGGAATAAAAGGCCAAAAATTTTGCTAGATGGTATTCTGAATGGTTGCAGAGAGTGAAAATTAATTAATCACAGCCAAGGATATTTTACAATTACATTTCAAGTAAAAATGTAGATTATTTTCATGGTCTTTCTGGAATTTGAGATAGCATTTGTTTATTTATTGTGGCTTCTAAAAATGATTGGAATAGTCCTTATGATATGATTCAGCAAGACTATTTTTCATAAATTACTTATTCTAAAAGTAACTCATCAATTAGGTTTTAATACTTAGTTTTGAAAGAAAAAATATTTTTAACAAAGCAAGAAAAAGAAAATGGCAAACCAAAATATTAATTCATTTTTTACTTTTAGTTTTTTTTTCTCAAACAATAGTTTCATAAAATTTTGAAAAAGTTAAAAATACTTAGATTCTGACTTGTGCTATACAACTATTCAGTACATGCAAGAAAATTGATTATATATATTAAATAGTTTCATAACTGCTATAAAAGCAAAGTTTATACTTTTTTACTTCTGTATCTAGTAAAAAAAAAATCTATATTTTATTTTGCAATATATATCCTGAGAAAGCAAGAATTTGTAATTTATACCAAAGGCCTTAAAACACATAAAATGGTAATTTTAGTTATATAGTTTATTATTTGTTGACTCTAAGACCACTTGGAACTTGAAAGCTGAAATATCTTATGCCCAAGCTTAAAGTTTATGAAGACTAAAATGTAAGAAATGGTCTTTCACTTCAAGTTTTAAAAATGACAGTCCAAAGATAAAAGCGAATTATATCAAGTGATATGGAAGAAGTATGTGCTTGCAGGGAATTTATGGAGTGTATTACAAGTATTGAAGACAGAAACTTCTCAATTTAGAACCCTGGGTACCTCCAGCTTAGATGATTCAGTTATAGAACTTCTGTCCTTTATGATCTACAAAAACAGAAAGCTTGAAATAAAAGTATGAAAATGCTTGATTTCTTTCCAGATAAATGTTATTTTAAGAATTTCTGTAAATAGTAAAGTGGTTATTATTTTAACTCTGCTTAGATGGTGAGGATGAAGATAGAGTTAGTTTCATTTTTGTTTATAGGGTTAGTGTGTGTCATCTGACTCAATAGCAACTAACAAAAACAACAAAGGACATTATGCTGAGTGAATTATCTGTCACAACAAGACAAATACTGCATGGTTCCACTTTTGTAGAATGGGACTGACATCAAGATAGGGGTAAGACTTAGAAAACTGGATAAATTATGTATACTGCATTGAAACAGGGAGAGAATAATTTAAAAGCGATATATGATGGGATATTATGGGTATCACAAGAGTCCATAATTAAAGTTGCATAGTGGAGTGTACTTGGGGTGGTGGGATGGGAGGATGGGAGGGGTGCGGGGGGATTGTATAAAAAAGAAAGAATTTTTCTTTTTTCAAAGAGGCGCAAACTGGGGTGGGGGGCTGGGCAGGGAGAAAAGTGCAACAATGAATGAATGGAAATCCAAAATCTCTGTAAATTTTCATTAAAATTAATGAAATACAATTTAAAAACAAAACAGAAAAAAAGGAAAACAAACCCAACATAGCAGCAATGGTTGGATGGCATAATCTGTAGGGTTTGTGCTACTAATCCATAGACTGACATCTCTGCTGGTTTTTATCCACCGTCAGCTCTTTGGGGTAAGATGGATAGTCTTCTATAGCAAAATGTAGTGTAGAGTCAGTTATGAATCTATTCCTGTTCAATGCCAATGAGCTTGTGGTTTTATAACTGATTCATCTTTCATTACAATAAAAATAAAGAACAATAGAAGATTGGGTTTTTTTCCCCTTTTCTTTTTAGAAAAAATGACACAAGAGTTTCATGAAACAAGTATGAGCAAGAGCTTGTGGGGATGAAGGAAGAAGTTCAAGCTGCTCTGAAGGAACTGTCAATAAACAGGATCTCAGGAATTGATGGAAAATCAACTGACATATTTCAACAAATAGACACTGCACTGGACCCACTCACCAAATTGTTTCAAAAAATATGGAGGACAACCACCTGGCCAACTGACTGGAAGAAAATCTGTATGGGTAACATTCCAGAGAAAGATGACTCAACAGAGTGCAGATATTATTGAACAATATCATTAATATCATATGGAAGCAAGATTTTGCCAAAAATTATCCAAAATTATCCCTAGATATAGGAGTAGAAATACAGAAATAAATCAATTAAGGTAAGCCAAAGTATGTGTTTCTGGGACAGATAAATGTTTTATGTTCTAATTTTCTATTTATCTGTATCTCTAAAACTATATACTAGCTCTTGCCACAAAGATTGCCTAGGGGACAACAACTATCAAGTCACAAGAACAACTATTAGTAACATATTATTTTAAATATATTAAAACTTTGCAAGGGGAGACTGATGTTGAAGGGAGTGGGTAGAAGTGGATGGGTATCCTGGTGGATGGTGGAACAGGGAAATAAATGGGTAAAGACACCTGTGCTAAGTCAGGGACAACACTGAAACTAATCGCTAATTTCACAATAAGGGATATATCTTTCACTTTTTTGTAAAATGCGTGTCTGTCAGATACTTCTCTAAATCTGAACATTCAGATTAAGACAGACTAGGAAGAAGGATTGGCCATCCAGTTCCAAAATACCAGACCTCTGAAAACCCTATGTAAAACAGAACACACACAGAATAACAGAAAGTGCAAGTGAGGTGGAGCTTTCAGGTGTAGAAATAAAAATGAAAAGGAACAGTTGTAAGCAGACGTTAGTGATTGGAACATAGAATGTGAGAATCACAAATGTAGGATAATTAGATATTGTTAAGGAAGAAATGGAACACATAAATACTGACATACTAGGCATTGGTGAGATGAAATGGAC
>NW_006399869.1:7478261-7522002 GCF_000299155.1 Elephantulus edwardii | reverse complement strand
CGACAGATTTATTCTGGAACAGGTTAAACCAGATAACTCCCTGGCGGCAAGGATTCTGAGGCTCTGTCTAACATACTTCGGACATTTTGTAAGGAGGGACCAGTCTTTGGAGAGGTTCATGATGCTTGGTAGCATGGAGGGACAGCTCAGGAGGGGAAAGCCCTCTATGAGGTGGATTGATTCAGTGACTGGGATAATCGTGATGGGTGTGTCGGAGACTGTGTGACTGGCACAGGACAGAGCAGAGTTTAAGGCTGTTGTACATAGGGTCACTATGAGTCGCAAGCTACTCCACGGCACATAACAACGGCATCAACAGGGTAGGGTAGGATTCTGAACTGCTGTACATAGGGCCACTATGAGTTGCAGGTGACTTGAGGGCACATAACAACCACCATTTCTTTCAGATTGTCCTTCTTGTCTCACATTCCAGTTAGTATTCATCATCTACCTATTCTTTATCCACTCTACCACCTCATATTGATCCTACTGTTATAACAACGGTGTTATGTAGAATTTTGTCTGTGTCTGTGTGAGTGTGTGTGTGTGTGTGACAGAGGTATTTGATTCAGCATAATGTCTTCCAGACTCCTCAATATTGTGTAGTATGTTATGAGTTCATTATTTTTCAGTGTGGTGCAAAATTCCACTGTGTGAAATTATGTGTGACAACAAGCAACTGTATGATTTATGGAGAAAAGATAGAAGTTGTTAATGGTTTTCTCTTGCTTGTATCTATAATCATCTAGCAATGAAGAAATAAACAGATGTGGTACCAGTAGTAAAGAAATCAAAATATGTTTTGAATTGGCAAAACCTGCTGTATTAAGAAAAAGTATGTCAATGTGCAGAGTATATATCAAGCCATCATCTTTACTATTACTTGCTGTGAATCTAAAATTTAGATGACTAAGGATGTGAGAATAAGAACTGATGCCTTTGAGTTGTCGTATTGGAAAACGTACTGAACAGAGTATCCTTGTTGAGGAATCTTTGTTGAGGAACACTTTCATGTTCCTCCTAAAGCTGAATTTAGAAATACCGTATGACACAGATATTTCATTCCCAGGAACATATCAAGGAAAACAGAACTGTTCATAATAGCCAAAACATGGAAACAGCCCAAATGTCCAGCAACAAACAAGCAGATTAACAAATTGTGGTAGAGTTACACAATGAAATACTACGCAGCTTTCAGGGACAACGATTTCGTAAAATATTATATAATGTGGGAGAGGCTAGAGAGCCTTATGCTGAGTAAACTAACTCAGTCTCATAAGGAAAAATACAGAAGACAATTATTGTAAGAAGGTGGAGAGATGACCAGGTGCGAGGGATGGAAGGGAACGGGGAGCAGGGAGACTGATGGTGGGGAGGGAGGAATAATGGGGTTATAGAGTTTTGTGGGAAGTGAGAAGGAATAAAGGAGTGGGGATGAAACTAGTAGGGACCTGAAAAGATGGGTAAGGATGAAAGCAGGTATAGATCAATGGTAATTGATTTTATAAAACACAGTCATCATATTAGGGCACAATGTGATAGACTGGCATGTGTGAAACAAAATATACATGAATGAAATACAATGTATACAATTTTTATATGCAAACCAACATAAAACTAAAAAACAATCTTTTAGAAAGTCATAGCTTTAGAAGGTATGTTTATGATTATTGTTGTGATAAATAGTTAATCTCTTTAGTTCTTTATTTTGCTTCTTGTACTGTATGTTTTTTGGGGGTCCATAGTTATAGTTTTCTTTCTAATGTGATTATGAGCCTATGAGACTGAAAAAATGTGTGTTTTCATGCTTTAACTTAATAAAATAGCTAAGAGTAATTTCTGAATTCCAGTAAATTCAATGTAATATTTTCTTATAGAAAAAATAATAAAATATACATTGGGAAAAATTACTTCAAAAGATTTCTTTGAAATTAAAAATGTAAAACCGGGCTTTCTGAGAGAGAAAAATAGCTTCCTACTATAAAGATTAAAGTCTTAAACACCTAACTGAGGTTCACTAAGTATGGAATCTCCTCAAGAACACTGAGTGTGACAATAGAATAATTTTGCAATGATTTTAGCTTTATAGTTGATCTCATCACCAGGGTATACAAGTTCTCAAAATTTTTCATTATTTAAAAAATTACCTTGTTCCTAATTGTTTTAATACTCATTTTATAATGAGTTTGTCAATATAACTTAAGCCTAAAAGGATTTGTATTTGATTGTTTTTAAACTAGCAGAAAATATTAGGAAGAATTTAGATTAATTATGTAAAACAAAATGTGTATGAGTGATTGTATAAATTACAAAATACACATAAAAAAGAATTTACATTTAAAATATTATCTTTGGTTTTAATAAGGACTATTTTAAATATTAGATCAAGAAGATATCATAAAGAATTATAATGAAATGTGTAAAATTGTAGTTGGAAAAATCAAAAGGAAAGAACACAATCATCAGTTCCCAAAATGAAAGAACTAAAGAAATTTTACAGCTTTTGGTCATAATATTGAAAGATTCTATGGATAAAATATTAAATATCCTTTGAAGCACCAAAAGAAATGAAAGGAGTAAGATTGTATATCATGTGCATTTGGATCGTTGCTGATGCATCTCCCTCCAACCATGCTTCATACATCATTTAGTCCAATTTCTTGGATCATTTTCTCATCTTTCAGATTGAACGTGTATGAATAAAGGATATGATGCTGACATACACCTTTCCTAACCATTTTAAACATAATAGTATATTTCTACTGTGTTCGAATGACTATTTTGTGTTCTATGCACAGATTCTACATTGGAATAAGAATTTTTTCTTGAATTTCAATTCTTCAAAATGTCATCCTTACTATGTTGAAGTCCATACAGACAAATACCTTTACATAGTCAATTAAACGCACACAAACCTTTTTCTAGTATTCTCTGCTTTCAGCCAAGATCAGTCTGACGCCAGGAATGATATTTCTTATTTCAGGCCCTCTTTCTAGTAGTTTCCTTCTCAGGCACTGCTTCATCCATTTTAAAATTACCTTTAGTAAAACTTTACTTGTATTTCACATTAGAGATGTTATTTGATAATTTTTACATTCTGTTGAATAATATTTAAATCATATCAAGACAAGTATGGATATCTTCCAGTCAAATTTTTTACTTCTATTCAGCTACTTACTAATGTAAAAAGCCACCATCGCTATTGCAACCTTCTTTTGTTTCCAACTAATGTAGATTATTATTGTTGTTGTTAGATGCCCTCAGTTGACTCTGACTTACAGTGACCTTATGGTCTGTACATCTGAATCTTCTCTATCCTGTAGTATCCTTGATATATTTAAGCCCATTTCGATAGTTGCTGTGTTAATCAATTTTTGTTGAGAGTTTTCATCTCTTTCACTTATTGTCCACATTTCAAAGCATGATGTGTTTTTCCAAGCACTGGGCCTTCTTAGCAAAATATCCAAAGTATGTAGAAAAAGCTTCATCATTCTTGCCTCCAAGGAGTACGTTGGTTTCACTTTCTCCATGACATATGTGTTTGTTCTTTTGGCAGTCCATAGAATATTCAGTAGTCTTCTCCAATATGACAACTCAAAGGATTTCTCACTCATTATCCAACATTCATAGGCAAAGGAAGTACTCGAAAAGACTATGGTTAGGATCAGGTGTACCTTTATCATTGCTCTTCAGGACCTCTGGGAGGTTTCTGACAGTAGATTTCCCCAATGCCTCATCTTTGATTTTTTCACTCCTGATACCATTGAAGTTGATTTTAGATCCAAGGAAGATTAAATAATTCGAAACTTTATTCTTCTTTCCATTTATTAGGACATTGACTATAAGCTCAGTGGTGAGGATTTTTGTTTTCTTTATGCTGTGATGTAATCTATATTGAAGAATATATTCTTTGATCTTCTGCAGCAAGTGCCTCCAGTCCTCCTTACTCTTAACAAGCATAGTTTTGTCTTCACCATATCAAAGGCTGTTGATGAGTCTTCCTCTGATTATGATTTTACATTTTTCTTCATAAAGTCCAGCTTCTAGAATAATCTGCATATAGATTAAATTGCTGTTGTTGTTGTTAGGTGCTGTTGAGACAGGTATGATTCATAGTGAGTCTACAAACAACAGACAGGAACCCTGTACTTGCCCGTGCCATCCATTTTCATTGCTAGTACACTTGATCTAATTGCTGCAGCAATGAGAGGTGTCAATTGTGACACTTCATCTTGTTGTGGATTATTATCTTTTCATTGACCTTCTACCTTTCTAAACATAAAGTTGATTTTCGAATAATAACCTTTACTAACAACATGATCAAAGAATGTGAGTTGAAGCTTTGCCTCTAAGGAACATTCTGGCTACATTTTCTCCAAGATATATGTTTATCCTTTTGACAATACATAGTATATTCAGTACTCTTCCCTAACACCTCAGCCCAAAGTCATCAATTCTTTTGTCATCCTTATTCATTATCCAGCTCTCAGATACATAGGAGGTGATTGGAGAAATGATGGCTTGGTCAGGCGTAATTTAATCTTTAAACTGATATTTCTCTTCAGTAATTTAGAGAAGCCCCAAACAACATATTTTCCCAGTGCTATATATCTAAAGCACTGTCTGTCTCCTGAAGACAGGATACAGTCCTGATACATATATTTCTTCATTTTAAACCATGCTTTGTTCCTTTGCTCCATTCAGACAACAGTTCTTTGTTCTAACTAAAGAGATATATATGACTGGTATGATCTCTTTACAACCTTACAAGCATTTCTTGATTGCTGACTTGTTGAACTTTGCTGTTGTTACTGAATTGAAATGATATCTCATAGTTGTTTTTACTTTCATTTCTCTGATCGCTAGAAATTTTGAATATTTGTTCATGTGTCTGCCATCTGAATGTCTTTTTTTGTGAAATGTTTATATCTTGTGTCCATTTCATAATCAAGTTATTTACCTTTTCCTTTTTTTTTTTGAGTAGGCGCTGGAGTATTCTATAAATTTTAAATGCAAGTCCCTAAACAGATATGCCGTTGACAAATATTTCTCCCCCTTATATATTCCCTGTTGGCCTTAGTGGAGAAGTTTTTGGTGTGCATATGGATTTTATTCTTAGAAAGTCCCATTCATCTGTTTTATCCTCTCCTGGTTGGAAATCTGTTCATACAATAGGTTAGCGCTTCAGAATTGTTCCTAGATTTTCTCTGATGAATTTTATACTGTGCTGGTGTGAATAAAAATTAGTACAACTGCTATGAAATATTGTCTGCTGCTTTCTCAAACAGTTGGAAAGAGAAATACCATTTGACCCAGAAATTCCACTATTAAGGATATACCTTAAAAAAACAGAGCCATGATTCTATAGGTTGATGTATATTCATGTTTATTTTATTTTCTTATTTATTTTAGTTGCCCACAAAACATTCATAAACTTAGGCTATAGAGCAGGTCATTCAGGGTGATTTCAATAAATTTTAAAAGATTTGAAATTAAAAAATGATACAAATTATAAAATTGATAACCATTGTATCCTGCCCATCATTACCCTATCTTTTCACCGGATCCTTCCCATTTTTTTTTTCTTTTCCTCCAAACACCAAACAGTGTAATACTGTTATTTCTCCCTTTCCTATCCTCAGCACCCCCCGACTTGAGGTCCCATACATGTTTTACTAGTTACTCTTCTATTTTTACAATAATGGTCTTATGCAATATTTGTCCTTATAAGATTGGGTTAGTTCACTCAGCATAATGCTTTCCAGCCTCTCCCAAGTTAAGTAGTATTTTTCGAAATTGTTGCTCCTGAATGCTGCATATTATTCCATTGCGTGAATGTACCACAATTTCTCAATCCATTAGCTTGTGGTTGGACATTTGGGCTGTTATCATGTTCTGGCAATAGGTAAATAATGCAGTTATGAACATTGTACAAATATCCATTTATGTCTCAGTTCTAATTTCCTTGGAGTGTAGTCCTAGTGTGGAATAGCTAGGCACGTGGAGTTTCTATGACCAACTTTTGGAGGAAATGCCAAATTGTTTTCCAAAGTAGTTGTACCATTTTATAATTCTACCAACAGTGTATTAGCATTCCCACCTCTCTACATCTTCTCTAACATTTATTGTTCTCTGCCCTACTAAACGTTGCCACTGGTAATGCAGTGAGATGCTATCTAATTGTGGTTTTGATTTACATCTCTCTTATTGCCAGTGCTTTTGAGTATTTCATCATGTGTCTGTTGGCCGCCTGAATGTCTTTCTCTGTGAAAAGACTTTCCATAACTTTTGACTGTTAACTGACTGAAAGGTGAATGAATCTTAGAGTGACTTAAAGGTTTGAAAGGAAACTGAGATCCATAGTTCCATGGGTTCCATTAACCTCTAGTGGCTCAGTAAGTTTGGTCTTTTTCTTTTATTTCATTTTGAGTTTGTTTCACATTTTCCTCCCTTTCTACCCAGGATCTTATTGGGATTCTTTTCAGAATGGTTGGCAGTGGTAGCCAGACATCCTCCAGTTCTTTCAGTTGTAGGGTCATGGGAGCTGATGTTCATGTTAGTTCTTCAGATTAATAGTTTCCTTATGGATTTTGTTTTCTCCACTGTTTATTGTAGTGATTTGTTGGGTAATTTGAAGTTGAAAATCCAATGGATAAAGCAGTGCTGTAGTTGTATAACCAGACAGATGCAGCTTGGATTGGCAGGGTTTCCCTCTGTAAAGAACAGCTGTATGTTCATTTACCTATCTGCTTGGTATCCTTGTAACCATGAAATCGAACAGCTTTTGCTTATTTATACTCTTCTTCATTTTTTTTTCCCTAAAACTATGTGGTTTCTTAATATACCAGATTGCAACCTACCCCATTTGACCATTCTGGTTTCATATTTTGTGCCTCGCTTGCTCTTATTCTAAGTAATTAGATATTCCTTGAATCTATATCAACACTTAAGGGTATGATGTTGGATTTACTCTGGTTCTTTGCAGATCACCTGCGAAGGATAACATAGGGTCCATGCAGAAAAGCTGATATCTCTAGAGTATCCTTTTACAAAGTATGGTAGGTAGGTAGATAGATTTGTATATAGGTAGGTAGATTTTAGTTGCTGTCAGGTAGACTGTTTTGAGGCTAAACATTGTCTTATCATGTGTCTTCTTCATGTTTGAGGGCTTTGTTGTAGGAGTCTGTCATTGTATATCACTGAAGGTCTTCTTGATTTTCACTAACTTTCTATTTCATCAAATGCGATGTCTTCCTTTGGTGCTTGCTCTCTCCATCATGTTGGAACTAACTTACGCACAGCTGATCTTTCAGTAGGTTTTCAGAAGCTGTATCACATGTGAGGAGATTGACGATCTTTCTGTCCAGAGGCTGCTGGTGGATTTGAACAATGTGCCTGAATGAAAAACCAGGAATCCTTGGTTTTCCCTTTGAGAACTGGCTCTGTCGCCTCACTTGAGCTCCAGCTGTCCCTTCTGCTTGAGCTCAAGTGGTTTCTCCAAACAACAGTGATCCCCACAAATGATTTAGTTAATAGCCACCCATTGCTGCTGATTATACAGTGACTGCTGCTGATGCAGCTACATCCATGTTTATTGCTGCAGTATTCATGGCAAAGAGATATAAGCAGACCAACTGCCAATCAGCAAGCAAATGGTTAAAAAATCTGTAGTACGATCTCACAATGAGATATTATGCAGCATTGAAAAGACCATGAACTTGTAAAATACTACACAGTATGAGTGAGGGAAAACATTATTTGGAGTGCAATATCCCACTTACAAAACGGAAAATATAACACCACTGTTATAAACTAGGACTGACATCAGGAGTTGGGGAGAGAATAAGGGGGTGAGGTAATAAAAACTGCACTGAGACAGATGAGGGGAAGAACTGTCCAGAAAGGCATATGTAATTAAGCTTCATATGTGTCAACAAGAGGTACTTTGAGCAGAGAGGATGAAAGGGGGAGGGATGAAAATGTACATCAATGAATGAATGAATGAGCATTAATCCTCTTTAAACTTTCATTAAAATCATAGTTAAAAATTTTTCAAGAAGTCCAAAATTCTTGTTTTGTGCTATTTACACTTCTGTATCTCATGGATACCTTTATTTGCTGTTTAATTTCATTTCTTCCTTCAGTACTTCTTCATCTTATCCTTTTAAACTGTAGGTTCCGGAATTATTATCCATATCTATTATCTTTGTTTTCTGATGTCTTTGTTGTTAAGAAGAGACTTCATTCAAAAGTTAAAAGCAATGGAAAGAAGGCTTCAAATTCACACACTGCTAGTGCAACAAATATAGTTAAAAAATATTTTTATGTCGAATCCACCAGATGCTCTGTTGGAGAAGGAGAGACAATCTCCTCCTGTACCAGTCAGATCTGATTTGATGGTACAAACAAAAAAAAATTATGCTTATATTTACAAACAATAAGACAAAAAACATAAGTAATATTTGTTTTAAAAAATAAATATGAAGTACTAGTGTACAAGTAAAAATCAGATTATTTTAAAATAAAAAAAAGGTTTCTGGGACTCTGATTAATCCTCAGAATGATCTATTAATGCAAAATGTATTTAACTTCAGCCTTTTAAAGATGTCGTAGTGACCTATTGTTACTGTAGAGATACCACAAGTGGACACACTTATAAGTAGAAACATATTCTTTTGCAGTTTAAGAAGCTAAAATCTCAAGAGCAGGGAACTAACTCCAGGCAGAACCTCTTTTTCTATCTTTGTTTATAAAATTTTTTAAATTATAAATTATAACATTGTTTATTTATTTATTTCATTATATGCAAGTATATTGTTATTTGTTGATGAGTATAGTATTTTTGATGATATCCAACTGTTCTCATCTCACTGATATCAAGGATCTTCTTCTAGTAAAGGCTAAAGTAAAAAAATGCACTGTTAATGATTATTTCTTTGTGATACAGAGATCATATTTGAATCAGGTACATCTTGATCTTTTAGCTGACATCATTGATCTTCAGTACTTTAGGAAAATCCTTGGCAGTAGATTGTCCCAGTGCCATGGTTTTCTTTTAATAATCATTCACTGGGGAAAAAAAATAAGGATGACAGAGGACAAAGAGCCCCATGCCTTTGACTTGTGGTATTGAAGATGTGTGCTGAATGTCCTATGAACTTGCAAAAGAGCAGATGTGTCATGGGAAAGTACAGACAGAGTATGCCTTAGAGACAAATATGGTGACACTTCATCTCACATACTTTGGACATGTTGTTAGATTAAGCTATTCCTTAGTAGAGGACATCATACTTGGAAAGGTGGAGGGTCAAAAAAAGAGGAAAACTTCAATGAGCTAGGTTGACAGAAAGGCTACAGCAAAGGGATCAAGTATATCAGAGATGATAACGATGTTGCATGATAGGAAAGGATTCTGAATGGTTGTTCATAAGGTGGCTATGAGTCTTACCAAACTTGATGTCACTTAACAACAATGACACTGACATAGGGGACAAGGAACCACCTGAGGACTCATGCCAAAACACCCTGGATTCTTGTCGTTGACTTAAACTCCAGTATTAGTAATTTCTAACTTAGTAATTTCTAAACCTTTCTTTTGATAAAACAATTTTATCCATAGATTAACTTCCCTGTAACCTGGTATGAAATTAAGCCAATACTAATTAGCTTCTGGAGTGTGCAAAGAAGCATCACTCCTGATCATGAGCTGACCATCTTAAGCAAAAAGGTAAAGACATCTGTCAGACAAGGAAATCCAAGTGGATGGCCTTGCTCCACAATACTTGTACATCACCCTATAAGAAGAAATATATCTTTACACTGTAACAGTGTCCATCTCGAAGAACCAATTTTCAAACACTTAATTATTATTACTCTCCTTCTATAAGCATTTCAAGGCATTTTCCCTTTTCCTTTATAAATAAACATGAATTTTCCACATCACTCTTCATAAACTCACAAGATTTTTGTTATTTTTGTAAAGTAAGTCATGGAGCAGCACAGCATCAATCTATATGTCTCACTTTGCAGAGTAGTTTTATTTGCAAAATATTTTTCCTAATAAATGTCTTTCTAGTTAGCGCAGCAAAATAACTGGACTCTGGACTTCTGTTTTACTCTTCTTATTTGTTGTTGTTAGATGCCATTGAGTTGAGCACAAATCATAGTGACCTGATGAATAAAAGATCCGAACCCTGCTCTATCCCGTGCCGTCCTCACACTCCCTGATACAAAAGAGCACATTCCAGCAGTCACTGTGTTAATACACCTGGTTGAGGATCTTCATCTTCCCCGATACTCCACCCTTTCCAGCATCATTTCCTTCTCCAAGCAATAGCACCTGCTAGCAACGTGCCCAAGTTATGTGAGGAAAAGCCCCATCATTCTTGTTTCCAAAGAGAATTGAGTCTGCACCTTCTTTAAGATATACTTAGGGGAGCTCTGGTGGCCTAGTGGCAAGAAGCTGCACTGCAATCCCAGAGGAACACGATTCTAATCCACCAGATGCTCTGCCGGAGAAGGAGGCGCAATATCCTCCTGTACCAGTCAGATTTAATTTGACGGTACACGCACACAAAATTTAAAAAAAAAAAAAGATATACTTGGGCCAACCATAGGATGTTCAGTGCTCTACTCCAACACCAAAGGTCAAAGGCATCGATTCCTTTTCTGTCATCCTTATTCATTGTCCAGCTCTAGACACATAATAAGTAATTAGAAAGACTATGGTTTGAATCAGACACATCTTAGTCTTCAAACTGACACAATCATTACTTCTCAATAATTTGGAGAGATCCCTAACTGTAGGTTTTACCAGTGCAATGTGTCTCCTTATTTCCTGATTTTTGTTACCAATGGTGTCAATTGTGGATCCAAGCAAGATGAAGCTATCAACAGTTTCCATCTCCTGGCCATCCATCATGATGTTGCCTTTTGATCCAGAGTTAAGAATCTTTGTTCTCTTGACATTGGAATGCAATCCATACTAAAGGTTGCATTTCTTGATCTTCTGCAACAAGTGCCTCAAGTCCTTTTAAAGGGCAGGTTGGGAGGACAAAGTATAGCATTATAATGTATTGTGCAGAGATCTGGAATTGGATAATAAGAAAGGAAGAACCTGCTCGGCATCTCTCAAGCTGAAAGAACTAAAAGACAAATATAAGCCTAGTGTCACAATATTGAAAGATGTTATAGACAATATATTGAATGATCCAGAAAGCATTGAAAGAAGATGGAGGGAATACACAGAATCACTGTACTAAAGAGAACTTACTGACAATGAAAAATTTCAGGAAGTACCATATGAACAGGAGCCAATGGTAATGAAGGAGAAAGTGGAAGCTGCATAGAAGGCATTGGCAAAAATAAGGTTCCAGTGATCAATGGGATACCAATCGACTTGTTTCAGTTAATAGAGGCTGCTTTGAATTACCTTACCAGTCTATCCCAGGAAATATGGAGGACAGCAGTCTGACCTACAAATTGGAAGAGGTCCATGTTTATTCTCATTCTCAAGAAAGGTGACCCAATTGATTGTGGAAACTATCTAACAATATCATTAATATGACATGCAAACAAAATAATGCTGAAGATCATTTAAAAAAAAAACAAAACAAACCGTCAGAACAGTGCATAGATAGGGAACTACTAGAAATTCAAGCAGAATTTAGAAGAGGCTATGGCACCAGGGATATCATTGCTGGTGTCAGATGGCTCCTGACTGAAAGTAAGGAACATCAGAAGAATGTCTGTATATGCTTTATTGACTATGCAAAGGCCTTTGATGGTGTGGATTATAACACGTTGTGGCTGACGTTGGGAAGAATGAGAATCCTAAAGCCCTTAACTGTGCTCATGTGGAACCTACACCTGGACTAGCAGGCTGTTGTGTGAACAGAGCAGGGGAACAGTGCATGATTTAAAATTGAAAAGGGAAGAGCCAGGATAGTGTTCTCTCTCCATAACTATTTAATCTGTAGGCTGAGCAAATTAGAGAATCTGGACTCTGTGAAGAAGAGTGTGGCATCAGATTTGGAGGGAGACTCATCAATAACTTATGTTATGCAGTTAACACAATCTTGCTTGCTGAAAATGATTCCTATTTAGCAGGAGGTTTAATACAAATTTAAGGAGCACACAGTGACATTTTCTTGGTAATCACACTTATGGTATACTCCAGCAACATTTCTGAGGTTCCCTTCATCTCCAGTATTGTCTCACATTCTTCTACTATCTCTAATTAGATAAAAGGTATTGACTATTTTTCAGTGATGCATGAAACTCCATTGTGTTAACATACTACATTTGATTGTTGTTAAACACTTGGATTGTTTCCAATTCTTTTCTACTTTTTATATTACTGTATTAAACATGGGTGTGAGTATGTCAGTTTATGTTGCATCTCTTATTTCTTTGGAATAAAGTCCTACTAGTGAAATTGAAATTGTGGAGTCAAATAAGCACGTCTATTTCCAATGTCCTAAGGAAGTGCTAAAGAGTTTTTCTTAGGGTATGTACCATTTTATATTAAAATAAGCATTTTATGAACCTTCTAATCTCTCAATATACTTATCAGTATTTGTTGTTCACTATCTTAAGGAACTTCGCTATTTTTTCTTTAGTCAAATGGCAACATAATTGAATCTAGGGAAAAAAAGGTATCCTGAGTCAGTTATAAAAGGACTACTATAAAATAAAACTAATATTAAAAATTATGAAAAGGTTTATATGGAGATAGACTCATTCTTGGAAGGTTAACAGAGATGAGAAGGAGGGAATTGTTGTTGTTAGGTGCCATCAAGTACAAATCATAGCAACCCTAGGAATAAAAGATCTGAAACCTGTTCTATCCTGAAACGTTCTCACACTTCTTGACACACAAGAGCCCATTCCAGCAGTCACTGTGTCGATACACTTAGTTGAGGGACTTCCTCTCCTATGCTGACAGGCCAACCTTCCCAATATCATGTCCCTCTCCAAGAAATAGCCCCTCCTAGTAATAAGTACAAATTCTGTGAGGCCAAGCCTCATCATTATTGCCTCCAAAGAGTACTATAGCTGCCCTCTCTCCAAAATAGATCTATTTATTCCTCTAGTGTTTTTCTCCAACACCACAGCTCAAAGATGTTAATTATTTTTCTATCATCTTTATTGATAATAATGGGTGACTAGAATGCAAAAGTTGGTGACAGAAATGGAGCTAGAGATAGAATGACTGAACTTTGCACAATCAATGGCTTATTCATTGCAAATACATTTTTAAGAGACATAAGCACAGGTTATATACATGGATTCCACCTGATGGTATGCATAGGAATCAGATCAATTATATCTGCAAAAAGAACTGCTGGAGAAGCTCAATATCAGCTTGGAAAACTAGACCAGGAGCTGATTGTGGAACAAACCGCCAACAACTCATATGTAAGTTCAAGCTGAAGCTCAGGAAAATTATACCGAATCCACAGGAAACAAAATATGACATTGAGTCTATCCCACCTGAATTTCAGAACCATCTCAGGAACAGGTTTGAGGCCTTGAACACTAATGAGAGAAGACCAGATGAGTTGTGGGACGATATCCTGGCTATCATCCAGGAAGAGTGCAAACGGTCATTGCAAAGACAGAAGAGGAAGAGAATACCAAAATGGATGTCAGAAGAGACTCTGAATATTGCACTGAACTGCAAAAAAGCCAAAGCAGAAGCAAGAATTCAAGATAATAAACAGCTGGACAGAAGACTTCAAAAGGCAGCGCAGGATAACAAAGTAAAATATTACAATGAAATGTGCAAGGAGCTGGAGTCAGAAAATCAAAAGGGCCTAACACGCTCAGCATTTCTTAAGCTCAAGGAACTGAAGAACAAATTCAAACCTCGAGTTTCTATAATCAAGAATGCTCTAGGTAGAATATCAAAGAATCCGGGAAGTATTAAAAGAAGATGAAAAGAATGTACTGAGTCACACAGTCGAAAGGAATTGGAAGACACAGAAGAATTTCATGAAACAACATATGAGTAAGAGCCTATGGTGATGGAAGAAGAAGTTCAGGCTGCTTTGAAGGAAATAGCAAAAAATAAGGCCCCAAGAATAGATGGTATACCAATTGACATATTTCAGCTATCTGATGCTGCCCTGGACATGCTCACCAAGTTGTGCCAAGAAATCTGGAGAACAACCACTTGGACAACTGACTGGAAGATATTTATATTTGGTCCAATCCCAAACAAGGGTGACCCAACAGAGTGTGGAAACTATAGAACAATATCATTGATTTCGCATGCAAGCAAGATTCTACTGAATATCATCCAAAAGTGACTGGAACAGCACATCCGCAGAGAACTGCCAGAAAACCAGGTTGGTTTTAGAAGGGTTCATGATACTAGAGACATTGTAGCTGATGTTAGGTGGATCTTGGCTAAAAGCAGGGAATACCAGAGTAATGTCTATCTGTGTTTTATTGACTATGCAAAGACATTTGACTGTGTGGATCATAACAAAGTGTGACGGACTCTGAGAAGAATGGGAATCCCAGAACACTTGATTGTACTAATGAGAAAACTATACTTGAACCAACAGGCAGTCCTTATTACAAAGCAGGGAGACAATATATGGTTCAAAATTGGGAAGGACGCATGCTGGGGATGTGTCCTGTCTCCATACCTTTTCAACCTGTATGCGGAACAGGTTATCCGGTAGGCTGGGCTCTATGAGGAGAAATATGGTGTCAGGATTGGTAGAAGATCTATCAACAATCTGCGTTATGCGGATGACACAACCCTTCTTGCTGAAAATGAGGAGGACCTGAAGCTCTTGCTGCAGAGGGTCAAGGACTGCAGCTTTCAATATGGATTGAGGCTCAATGTCAAGAAGACAAAGATTCTCACCACTGGACCAATTTGTAGCATCACGATGCATGGTAAAGAGACTGAGATTGTTCACAGCTTTGTTTGCTTGGCTCCACACTCAACACTCTTGGCAACAGCAGCCAGGAAATTAAAAGACATATTGCGATGGGTATGTCTGCTTAGGAACCTCTCCAAAATACTGAAGAGCAATGGTGTCTTTCTGGAGACTAAGGTGCATCTAATACAGGTTATGGTCTTTGCAATCACTTGTTATCATCAGAGAGTTGGACAATGACCAAAGAGGATAGAAGGAGAACTTCTAAGAAAACAAACAGGTTCATCCTAGAGCTGGTTAAACTGGGCAGCTCCTTGGAGGCAATAATTCTGGGGCTTCGTCTGACATACTTTGGGCATGTTGCAAGGAGGGACAGGTCCTTGGAGAGGGATATCATGCTTGGCAGGGTGAGAGACAGCACAGAAGAGGAAGGCCTTCTTTGAGTTGGATTGATTGGGTGACTGGGGTAATTGGGATGGGTGTATCAGAGACAGTGTGATTGGCACAGTACAGAGCAGAGTTTAGGGCTGTTTTTACATAGGGTCGCTATAAATCGCAAGTGACTCGATGACATAATAACAACATCATCTTTATTCATTGTCTAGCTCTCAGATGCATAGCAAGTAATCAGAAAGACAATGGTCTGGATCAGACACACCTTAGTCCTCCAACTGATATCGTTACTTCTCAATAACTTGAAGAGATCCCTAATTGCAGATTTTTCCAGTACAATGAATCTCTTTATTTCCTGACTGATGGTCAGGGTGTTAACAAGGGTGTTAACTGTGGATCCAGGCAAGATGAAGTTGTGGACCCTGGGAAGGAAGGAGAGTGGAGCAAAAATTAATAAATACATGTTATGTGAAAGAAAAGGCAAATAGGATAATGATTTTGTTACATAGTATAAAGCAAAATGTCTGTAAGGTAATTCAATTAAAATAAAGCATGATTTACATATTTTCACTCATATATAATTTTTTATCTTTTAAATTTTTTTATATTGGTTTGCTTACAAAATTTGTGTACATTGTGTTTAACACATGCTTTCATTCTATTTTGTTTAATATGATCATTCCCATGCATTGTTGTTTATTATTGTGCGCCCTCAAATCGCCTGTGACCAATAGTTACCCTGTGTACGTCAGCCTTAACTCTGCTCTATCTTGTGCCAGTCTCACTGTATCTGACACACCTACCCCAATTACCCCAGTCACTGAATCAATCCACCTCATAGAGAGTCTTCCTCTACTGCGCTCTCCTTCCACCCTTCCATGCATGGCATTCGCCTCTAAGGATTAGTCCTTCCTTGCAACTTGTCCAAGGTTTGTCAGACGGAGCTTCAGAATCCTTGCCTCCAAGGAACAGCTTGGTTTAACTCTCTCCAGGTCAAAGATGTTCATAGTCTTAGCAGTCATGTTATATTCAATATACTTCTCCAACACCACAGCTCTAAGGCATCAATTCTCCTTCTATCTTCCCTAGTCATTGTCCTGCTGTCTGACACATAGCAAGTGATGGCAGAGACCACAGCCTGTATCAGGCACACCGTAGTCTCCAGAGCAACATCACTGCTCTTCAGTACTTTGGAGAGGTATCTAAAAGAAGACTTTCGATCACAATACATCTCTTGATTTCCTGGCTGCTGGTGCCAAGAGTGTTGACTGTGGAGCCAAGCAAACTAAAGCTGTGAACAATCTCAGTCTCTTCACCATCTATCCTGATGCTGTCAACTGGCCCAGTGGTGAGTATCTTGGTCTTCTTGATATTGAGCCTCAATCCATATTGAAGGCTGCAGTCCCTGACTTTCTGCAGCAAGCGTTTTGGGTCCTCCTCATTTTCAGGAAGCAGGGTTGTGTCATCTGCATAACGCAGTTTGTTGTTAAGTCCTCCTCTAATCCTGAGCTCTCCTCCTGCAGCCCAGCCTCCCAGATAATTTATTCTGCATATAGATTGAAAAGGTGTGGAGACAGAACACATCTCTGGCATACACCTTTCCCAATTTTGAACCATGCAGTGTCTCCTTGCTCTGTTCTGATGACTGCCTCTTTGTCCAAATATAGGTTTCACATTAGCATGATCAAGTGTTCAGAATTCCTCTTAGAGTTAGCCAAAATTTATTGTGATCCACACAGTCAAATGCCTTTGCATAATCATTGAAGCACAGGTAGGCATTCCTCTGGTACTCTCTGCTTCAGCCAAGATCCATCTAACATCAGCTACAATATCACTAGTACCTTGACCCCTTCTAAACCCAGGGTTCAATTTGGGCAGTTATCTGCTGATGTACTGTTCCAGTCATTTTTGGATATTCTGCAATAAAACCTTGCTTGCTTGTGGTATTAACTATATTGTTTGATATTTTCTACACTCTTTTGGATCACTCTTCTTTAGAATGGGAACAAATACAGATCTTTTCCAGTCTGTTGGCCAAGTGGCTGTCCTCCAGATTTCTGACACAACTTGGTGAGCACATCTAGGTCAGCGTCTGTTAGTTGAAATAAATTACTTGGTATACCATCAATTCCTGAAGTTTTACTTTTTGCCAATTCTTTCAAAGTAGCTTGAACTTCTTCCTTCCTGACCATGGGCTCTTGCTCATATGTTATGTTTCATAAAATTAATCACCACTGGTCTTATACCCACAATTATCCTATCTTTTTAAGTCCCCACTGGGTTTTTCCCAATTCCTTCAATGCTCGCTATGCCCACAAAACTCTGTGACTGCATGAATTCCCTCTCCCCACACTCAGCTCCCTGGCTCCCTTCCCTTTTCCCTTTCAACTTACACAGTTTACTAGTTATTATTTTATTTTTACTTTAATGATCTTATGCAGTGTTTGTCCTTATGAGACTGAGTTAGTTCACCTCAGCATAATTCTCTCAGTCTTTCCCACGTTGTTGTCATGTACTATCAAGTCGGCCCTTTACCCATAAGTGGTCCTCCAGAGGATTTTCAGAGGCAGTCAATCACATGGGAGGTGACTGTCCATCTTTCTCCCATGGAGAGCCTGGTGGCCTTGTGCCAGAATCCCCAACTGAACAAATTTTTCTCCAGGGGAGTTGCAGGCCCCGCTCTCCTCAGCATCTGAATGTTATGATCTGAAATGGGTATCTCACCTGCTTGCAGGTGTCTCCTGAAGTATATTGCCCTCTTTTGTCTGTGGATTGAGAAGATCAGGTCCCCTAATTTAAGCAGATTCTGTACAGGAGGGTTTCAGGCAGCATTCTAACTAGCACTTTAATATGGCAACTATGGAAGTGAGTCTATCACCAGATTGCAACGCTCTCTCTTAAATTCTGTTGTCTACTTTGGTACATGGGGTGGCTCTGTAGTGCCTCAGATCCTTAACAGAAAGATTTTTTTTCTCCAGGGTAGTTGCCTCTTTCAGTTCTTTAAATGGTTTTGTAAACTGTTGCTGTTTGGGGACTTCAAGTATAACTTATAGTGACTCTGCAAAAAAATAGATCTGTATCCTGTCTTATCTTGTTTCACTCTCACTATCTCTGATACACTTGAGCTCTTTGCTACAGTCACAATGTCAATCCATCTAGTTGTGATTTTTCCTCTCTTTTGCTGACCTTACACCTTTCCAATGAATAGCCTTTTCCTAGGAACGAGTCCAAAACATGAGAGATAAGGCTTTGCCATTCTTTTCTCTAAGAAGCACTCTGACTACAACTTTTCCAAGACATACATGTTTATTCTTCCAGCAATCCATGATACATTCAGTACTCTTCTCCAACATTATAGCTCAAAGGTATCAATTCTTCTTCAGTTGGCCTTATTAATAGTTCAGCTCTTAGGTGCATAGCAAATGATTTAAAAGACCATGGACTGAATCAGGCACACTTTACTCTTTAAACTGACATCATTGCTCTTCAGTATTTTGAGAAGTCCCTGCTAGTGGACTTGCTCAAAACATTGTGTCTCCTGATGTCCTGACTGCTGATATGAAGAGTGTTTGTCATGGGTCCAAGGAAACAACACCCAAGATATTTTCCCCTAATACTGAATTAGGCCAGAATAAGATCAAGGGATATTGCATTCCACTGTTAGATCCTTTACATCTATTTAATTTATTATAACATTTGAAAACATCACATAGCTTCCACATTGCACTCATGTTTTGTTAGGATACAATTAAATCTATGGTAAATATATATTTCTATTTGAGGGTGAAAACAAAATTTAGGGGATTGAGGAAGTAGAAGGACTGGCTATCTAAAACTTGTTCAACTCAGATTTGTGTGTAGAAATTGGCTAATTGTGAACATGCAGTTTGTCTAAGAATGAAAATCAAGAAGCATCCCACATATTACTTTACTTTAAACATTCAAATAGATTTACTATTATTGTTTATAAAAACATTAATTTCTGATAGATAACAGTGTTATACTTTCTGTATTAAAATGTACCACTTTTGTTCGACATGTACTTTACATCCCTCATTGTACATTTATTCTCTATTTTATTTTATTCATGCCCCAGGTAAAGATTTTTACAACCATTCTTTATATAGGCTTAAAAGTCCACTAGTAAAAGGAAAAAAATTTAGACCAGAATCTACAAATTTTCCAATATACTGTGTCAAAATATGGTTGAATTAGCATTTGAAGTCAGATGAAATAAAAAAAATTATAACTGCAATAGTATGACTAAATACTTTCAGACTATATAAAATATCTTGTAATATTTCTGTGCAGGTGTAAAGAAATTAGATGAGGTTATTGACTCAAGATGTCAAAGCTATCAACAAAATCACTGCTTTTCATAAAATATTGAGATTTTCAATCAACAGATTCATTTTACTAAAAATTAATTCATTGACATTTAACCATTTAAGAAAGTAATATGTGATCAAGAACTAATGCTATTGAAGGAAAACGTTTAAGCTTCACTAACAGCTCCAAGAATAGACAAAGTTCAACATGAAAGATTTCAACAAACAGATGCATCACTGGAAGAATTCATTCTAATTTACCCTTGTCAAAAAATTTAGAAAAGGTATTTTTACATCTTTCTGTCCCTTATTCTACCACCCCACAAGACCAGGGGAGTGACCTCTGACTACAAATATTAACCAGGTGATTAGCAGCATTCCTCCAGGCCAGGTACAGCTGTTTCTAAAGTAATGACCATATCATCTTGTATCTAGAACTGGCAAGAATTTGAATATACCACGGACTGCCAAGAGAACAAATAGTTTTTTCCTAGAGAGGGTGAAGCCAGACTTCTCCTTGGAAGCAAAGATTTCTGAGACTCTGTCTGACATACTTTGGACATGTTGCAAAGAGGGATCAGTCCTTGGAGAAGGACATCACGCTTGGAAGGGTGGAGGGACAGAGAAAAAGAATGAGATCATCTATGAGAGAATCTGATCCAGTGACTGGGGTAATGAGAGTAGGTGTGTCAGAGACAGTAGAGTTGGCACAGGGTAGAGCAGGTCTCAGTGCTATTGTACACACGGTCGCTATGAGTCACGAGTGACTCGGCTGCACATCAAAACAACCACCACGATTGGATTCTATTGGCCAGGATTTGCATTTGCATCTATAGCACAAGAGATATTGGCCTGTATCTTGGTGGTGTCTTTACCTGACTTTGGCATTAAGGATGTTTGCTTCATAGAATGAGTCTGGGATAATTCTGTCTTTTTCTATTTCCAAAATACTTTATGCAGAATTGTTGACAGTTCTTTTCTGAGGACACTACGAAAAGAGGGGATAAATAATGAGCGCTACTTTGAAGCAGGCTAGGGAAAGAACTATTTAAAAGGAATATATGACTAGGCATTATTTGTATAACAGTCCAGAAAAAGAGGTGCACAGCAAAGTGAACTGGAGGACAGATGGGTTGGGTTAAGGAGGAAACCACGCAACAATGAATGATTTTTTTAAGTGATCTGGGAAGGGGGTAGAAAGTTAAATGTGAACCAATGAATGAATAAAAAGCTAACTTTTCTGTTACTTTTGTTACCATCACAATTTACAGAAAACACACAAACCTATGAATGTAGCCTTTAGTATGAATTACATCTCAATATCAAGAAAACAAAGATTCATACCACTGGATGGGTAGGCAATATCATGATGGATAAAAAAGAGACTGAAACTGTCAACAGCTTTATTATCTTACTTGGACCCACAAGTAGCACCTTTAGTACCAGCAGTCAGGAAATAAGGAGACACCTTGCACTGGAAAAGTATATAGGTAGGGACCTCTCCAAATTAGTGAGGAGTAATGATGTCAGTTTGAGGTTTAAGGTGTGTTTGATTCAAGCCATGGTCTTCCTAATCACTTGCCATGCATCTGAAAGCTGGATAATGAATAAGGATGTTAGAATAAAAAGTGATGCCTTTGAACTGCAGTGTTGATGAAGAGCACTGAAAATCCTATGGATGGCCAAAAGAATGAAGAATTGTGTCTCGGAGAGGGTGCAGACAAGGCAAGGATGATGAGGCTTTTTTCACAAACTCTGGGAATGGTGCTAGGAGGGACTATTCTTTAGAATGGGACAGTATACTTGAAGGGTGGAGGTGTCAGTGAAAGAGAGAAAGACCATCAACTAGATGGACTGACATGGTGACTGCCAAAATATGTCAGGAAGTGTGAAAATGGCACAAGATAGGACAGAGTTCAAATCTGTTGTTCACATGGTCACTTATGAGTAATACTCAACTTGACGGTACTTGATAACAACTTGTTTGTTTTACAGTTTGCCTTGAAGTTGAACAACTTTTTTGTTGTTTTCCATACTGTGGTGTCTTTTTTTTTTTAATTGCTATGATACTTTCCGGAAATGATTACTCATTATTTCAAATATCACAAAATTCAATTAGGGTTAAGCAGAGCTTCCAGACTAATATAGAATCAGAAGCATGACCAGTCATCCACTTAAGAAATAATCGGCCTTTAGAAACTTTTTTAATAACAGAAGAACATATTTGATTAAAATGCCAGAAAATAAATCCTTTTGTTTGTAATACACTAAAAAAGAGGAGAAATAGCTGCAAACATCATTAATAATTGAGACAATTATATGCTTTGGACATACACAATTTATGTTTGTGTCTCGGAAATTTAAGAGTTGTGAAGATTGACATCCTAGACATTAGTGAGTCAAGATGGATTATTATTTACCATTTTGAAGCAGACAATTATATATTATGCAGGGAATTAAAAACTGAAGAGATACTATATTGCATTCATCATTAAAAAGAACATTTCATTATCTGTCCTACAGTACTATTCTGTCAGTGAAAGGATATTATTAATACACATGAAATGAAAATCTGTTAATACATCTATTATTAAAATAAATTTATCAACCACTAAAGCCAAAGATTTGGAAATTAAGGATTTCTACCAACATCTATAATTTAAAATGTGTTGAACACACAATCTACTATGTTGAAGGTGCATTAAAATTAATTATGGTAGAAGCTGGAAACAAAGGATGACAGTTGGAAAATATGACATTGGTGACAGAAATTAGGAAGCAAATTTATTGACAGAGTTGTGTACAAGGAATTTTTTTTATTGCAAATACCTTTTTCAAAATGAGAAGTAGTACTTTGAAGTTGCTGGGAAAGGTTAGTATTTTAAAAAGCAATATTGTGCTTGGACAGGTCCACAAAGGAGAGGAAGACCCTTAACAAGATATATTGACACAATGACTATTAGAGAGGGCTCATCTGTGTTAGAGATGATGATTATGTGTAGAGTTCAGCCAGGGGATGGCTGAAAGAAATCTGAATACTAATTAAAAAAGGGCAGTGTGAAAACACAAAATATTATAATGAAATAGCCAAAGAACTGGAGTTCCAGAACCAAAACAGAAGACACACATGTCACTTCTGAGGTGGAAAGAACTGAAAAAGATGTCAAGCCTCAGGCTGCACAGAGGATTTCCTGGGAAAAGTCTTGAATGATTCAGGAAGCATCATAAGAGTTTGGAAGGAATACAGAGCCACTGTACCAAAAATATTCAGGAGTAACATATGATCAAATACCTTTGGTAATGAAAAAAGAAGCTCAAATTGCACTGAAAACACTGGCAGAAAATAAATCTGCGGTAACTATGGAATGCCACTTGAGGAATTTCAAGTGATGAAGTCCTTGACATGATCATCTAGAAATTTGGAAGACAGCAACCTGGTAAACCAGCTGAGAAGAGGTACATATTTTTACTCTTTTAAAAATGTCATCCAACTGAGTGTAGAGATTATGGCAAAATATCATTAATGTTACTTTCAACTAAAATCTTTCTTAATAATAAACCAGAAATTCAAGGTTGATTCAGAAGTCTTTCAATGAGTATTATCATTGCAGATGTCTCTAAATAGGTCGTGACTAAAAGTTAAGAATGCTAGAAAGATGTTTATTTGTGTTTAATTGACTAGATAAAGGCATTTTACTCTGTGACTAATAAGTTATGGCTAACATTGAGGAGAATAGAAAATACAAAACATGTGATTGCGCTCATGTGAAACCTATACTAGACCAATTAGCAGCTGTCTGAACAGAACAAAAGAACACTTCATAATTTACAATAAGGAAAGGTGCACATCAAAGATTGTGTCCTTTCTGCATAGCTGGTACATCTATGTACTAAAGTCTTAATTAGAGAATCTGCACTACAGTAAAGCAATTATGGCTTCAGGATTAGAGAGAGACTTATCAACAACTTGCTGATGAGTTATGCAGTTGACACAAACTTGTGTTTAAGTATAGAAAACTTGAAACAATCACTGAAGCCCAAAGACTGCAGACTTCAATATTGCTTACATTTCATCAACAAAGCAAAAATCCTGACGAATATTAAGATAAACAAACTAATGACAGAAGGAGAAAAGATTGAAGTTTCAAAGAATTCATTTAATGAGGACACAAATCTTGTTACCCAGAGTAACAGTTGCATTGAAGACATTTCTTTTCTTTTCTTTTTTAAATTGTGATTTTAACAAACTTTTACAGAAAAGCTGGAGTTTTCGTTCATTGTTTCCTCACTAACCTACCCTGCAGTTTGCATAAAGAAAGGAAATAATTCATTGTTGCATAATTTACTCACTTCCCTCTGCCCCTCCACCATTCCACCACTTTGCTATGCACCTCTAATTCTCTGCTGTTGTCATACAAATAGTGCCTAAACAATTCTTTACTTCATCTGTTCCAATGAGTGTTCATTAAGTATCTCCTCTTTTCTTAGCTTATCATATTTTTATAACAAACAGTGGCCTTATGCAGTATTTGTCCTTTTGTGACTGAGATATTTTATTCAGCATAATGTCCTCCAGGGTCACTCATGTGTAATATTTTTAGTTCCCTGTATTTCTGTGCTGCATAGTACTTCACTGTGTGAATATACCATAGTTTTTCTATCCATTTATTTGTTGATCTGCACTTGGGTTGCTTCCATGTCTTTGCTGTTGTGTATAATGCAATAATCATGAGTGTACATATATCTGTTTGGGTGGCAGCTCTGATTTCTTTAGGGTATATTCCTAGTAGTGGAATTGCTGGATAAATATTTTTGTTTCCAACGTTTTGAGAAAGTACCTATCTCCATACCTTTTCAACCTGTATATAGAACAGATTATCTGGGAGGCTGGGCTCTATGAGGAGAAATGTGGGGTCAAGATAGGTGGAAAATCTATCAACAATCTGCGTTAGGCAGATGACACAACCCTGCTTGCTGAAACTGGGGAGGACCTGAAGCGCTTGCTGCAGAGGGTCAAGGTCTGAAGCCTGCAATACGGATTGAGGCTCAATGTCAAGAAGACAAAGATTCTCACCCCTGGGCCAATCGACAGCATCAGGATGGATGGTAAAGAGATTGAGATTGTTCATAGCCTTAGTTTGCTTGGCTCCACAATCAACACTCTTGGCACCTGGAGCCAGGAAATTAAAAGGTGTATTGCAATGGCAAAGTCTGCTGTTGGGGACCTCTCCAAAGTACTGAAGAGCAATGATGTCTCTCTGGAGACTAAGGTGTGTCTGACACAGGCCATGGTCTTTGAAATCACTTGTTATGCATCAGAGAGCTGGACAATGACAAAGGAGGATAGAAGGAGAATTGCTGCCTTTGAGCTGTGGTGTTGGAGAAGAGTATTGAGAGTACCATGGACTGCTAGGAAAGGGTTAAACCAGGTGGCTCTTTGGAGGCAAGGATTCTGAGGCTCTGTCTAACATACTTTGGATGTGTCACAATAGGTTGTGAGTTTTTAGGTATCCATTCCTCTAGTTTTTCATATATTTTCAAGTATAGTTTTAATGAAATTCCATTATTAATCTTTTCATTTTAGGTGATTCTGTTGTGACATTGCTCCTTTCATCTCTTATTCAGATTATTTGTATCTTTTTTTTTTTCTTTTCCTTTGTTATTTTAGTGGTTTAATTATTTTATTCACCTTTTCAAAGAACCAACTCCTAGTCTTGCTGATGGTTTCCATTGTTTTTCTGTTTTCTATTGCATTTATTTATGCCCTACATTTTAGAATTTTAATTTTTTAGAAGATTTAAAGTGTTCTTGTTTACTTTTTCAACTTTTTGGAGATGTTGGATTAAAGGATCAATTATCTTTCCACCCCCTTTTTAATGTGTTAGTTTATTGCAATAAATTGACCCCTAATTACTGTTTGTCTGTTTCCCAGAAGTTTTTATTAGTGGTGTTTGAGGGAAGCCGAAAATCATACTTAATAATAGTAGACCAAATGCTGCATTGGGAAATGAGGGAGGCTTAATACAAGCTGAAGGTCACCTTGTGACACTAGGGCGTTCCTTAGGAGTCAACATTGTTCTAAATTTTTATCAAATGAACCCCTCCCTCTTGAGATTAACATAAAGTGGAACTTGGCCTTATCTGTAAAAGATTTCACCATCATCCTTTGTTTTGTACTTCCTTGTTTTTCTGTATAAATACTCAGAGACGCATGGCTTGGGGCCTTAAGTCATGGGGACTGTTGGCCCCTTGTTTTTCACACTCTCTGTTCTATATCATTCCTGGCTGTTTGTCTCTTTATTATAAATTTATTCTATTCTTTGGGACCCTTGGTCTGCAACAGGTGTTTCACTGTAATTTGTATCAAGAAATTTTTAAATTTCATCTTTTTTTCCTTCTAGTACTTGCTCATGTTCAAGCAAGGTATTGTTCAGCTTCAAAAGTATGTTCTTTCCTTCCCTTTATCCTCTTGTCATTAATTTCTAATTTTGTTGCATTGTGGTCCGAGAAGATTATTTGCATTATTTCTATGTTTGTGTGGGTTTTTTGTTTTTTTTTAAATTTATTGATTCTTGCTTTGTGATCTAAAATGTGATCTATTATGGACAATGTTCCATGTGCATTGGAGAAAAATGTATACTGCACTTTTTGGTGGTCCATTAACCTGTAAATATCTGTGAGATTGAGTTGATTTTTTGAGTGGTTTAATTCTTTTGCATCTTTGTTGAGTTTCTTTATCATAGTTTTCATTGAAGACATTTGCTTTTGAAGATCTTTTAGTGTCAAAAACCAAGGATATTAGCTTAATGATTAAGGTTCACCAGATCTAAGCCATTGTGTTTTCAATTGCTTTATATCCATGTGAAGTTAAGACTATTACCAAAGAAAACAGAAGAAGGACTAATTGCTTTGAATTACAGTGTTGAATATTCCATGAACTAATGAAAGAACAAATCAATCCTGGACAAACTGCAACCAAAGTGATTCTTAGATACGATGGGACACACTTGGTGTATCTTAATAGTGTAGCCAGTTCTCTGAAAAAAGCATGGTGCTGGATCAGTAAAAGAAGAAAACCTTTAAAGAGATGGATGGACTTAGTGGCTATAGCAATAGGCTCCAGTATGGTGTCAAGAGTGAGGATGGCTTAGGATAAGGAGAAGATCCTATTAATAGAGAAGATTCAAGATTCATAGTGTTGATATTAGTTGTAATATCACCTAACTACAACTACCATCTTAACAAGGGTAGACTTTGAGGAAATATGAAAATTACAAAAGGGGAAAGGAAAACAACCAATGATGGTGAAGAAAGACAATTTTTAAAATATGGCAGAAGAAGGAAACTTCAATTGTATTCAGAGAGACAACTGAAGTGCAAAGACTGAAATAATTGCACACCCAAGGGCAATCAGTTTGAACTCAGGAGCTGTGACATAGGAGAGAGATGGGCAATCACCTCCCATCTGATTTACAGTCTCCAAAAACCCACTGAAGGGTCAATTATTATTAATTTCTGACTCAGTGGCAATGAGTTGTTATTGCTGAGTATTCTAGAATTTTATTACTTAATTTTATTAATTCAGTTATATACTTTGAAGGAAAAAAATATCTTAGTGAAACAATTGTTGAGTGTGAATTTTTACTCAAAATCTCTGCATGCCAGTAATAACAATGACTAAAAAGTAACTAACCCAAGCAAACAAATAGAAAAAGAAACAAAAATGAAAAACTCAAGTAATGCGAGGCTTCCATAAAGCATGTGTTTCAGGTAGTTAATCAGTAAGTTACTAACTAAAATGTAATGGTTTCAGAGTCTTCTCAGAAGAAAGACCTAGCATTTTGCTTCTAAAAATCAGGAGTATCATAAATTGGCATTAAATTCATTTGCCAGTAAAGTAGTTTTTCTGTTTTGTTTTGGGGATGGATATCAAACAATTTATTTTTCTCAAGTCAAGTAAATATTTCCAAGACTAGTCACCGAATATAAAAAATGTTTTTTATTAAGCTATGCTCTTTGGAGAGATAATCAAAGGAAACAGGATTATAAAACACACACACATATAAAGCCTAGTGGCAAAAAGCTGAGCTACAACCCTGAAGGCAGGCAATTCAAGGCCACCAGTTGCTCCAGTGGGAGAAGAATGGGCAATCTCCATTAACTGTCTCTGAAAACCCGCTAAGGGTCAGCTATGTATAGGTCGATTCCATATATATATATATATACATATGCATACATACACACACACACATACATATATACAAATATATGCATATATGCATATGTACACACACACACACATTTTTTGTTGTTATTGTCGATTGCCATTTAGTTGAGCATGACTCATATATACCATATGACAAAAATCCTGAAGCTTTTCTATAACTGTCATAGTTTTTCAAAGTTAATAGAGTTTCCAAAGGCATTTTGTTTAGGAAGTGGATGCCACTCCTGCTTCCAAACCTGTCTTAAACTGGGAGCTCCACCAAATGTTGTCCATCATGTATAATGGTAATGCCATTTGGCACCCCAATGGCACAAGGTTCAGCATCACAGATACCCCATGTTACCTCGGTACAGAATATTGACAGAAGAGTGCTATGCCTCTTAGAATAATGTTCCTCTAAAATATAATAACTGACTTATAAATACAAAGGCCCTCCCTGAGGACTTTTCGACTCTAAGTAAGAGGCTTAAATATAAAATAACCAATACTTTATGTTGTTGTTATGTGCCATTGAGTCACCTGCAACCCATAGCAACTCTCTATGTACAGCAGGTCTGAACCCTTCCCTGTCCTGAGGCAGTCTCACTAACTCTGACACACCAACCTCCATTGCCCTAGCCAGATATTGTATCAGTTGGTCTCATCCAGGGTCTCCCTCTCTTGCGCTGTTCCTTCTCCTTTCTTAGCATGATGTCCTTCTCCAAGGACAGGTCTCTCCTGGCCACATGCCCAAAGTATGTGAGACAAAGCTTCGAAATCCTAGCCACCGAGGAGAGACTTGGTTTCATCATCTCCGTGACAAATCTATTTGTTTTCTTGGCAGTTCATGGTATGTTCAAGACTTCTCCAGCACCACAACTCAAAGGCATCGATTGTTCTTCTGTTATCGTTAGTCATTGCTGAACTCTCTGAAGCATTGCAAGTAATTGCAAAGACCTTATATTGCCTGCATTAGGCAATATAAATCCTTGGTAACATAACAAATCTTTATCAATTTGAGCTTCATTTCCCTTCTGCATGAATCTAAAGGGATTTTAATTTTGTTATTGGGCCCCTTTTGTTTAGCATTCCAGCTAAAAGCACACTTTTCAACTCCTTCTGTCCTTTTTTGTGCTGTGTTATATAAAATATTGCTCCTTATGGGAGAATCACATGGTGATTTGCAAACGTAGTCTTCAGAAGCTTAATGTTTGAGCTGGCCTCAGAAATAGGAGACTTTTTGCCTCACCAGAAACACATTCATTTGAACCCTTTCTGCTGATTACCAAGAAAATGAAATAAATTCTTATTCAGAGTTTGTTTTTTCACTTTGTTTTGTGCAGAGGGCATGACTTTGATTTGGGTTCTTCATGGCTTTATACATCTTATTGAAGATTGTCTTATTTATAGTGAAGGTGACTAATATCTAGGTGGATGACTGAGATACCAGAAGGTCAATCTGAACAAAGGATTGTAACCAGTTCTCATGAGACAATCTGTCTATAACTTCAGCAGAAACTTCTACCAGGAAAAAAAAAACCCAAAAAAATACTCAGGCTTCCAATATAGAGAGATAAAGATAGATAGATAGATAGATATGGATATATGTAAAGATATGTATATGTATATAGATATGGGTGTGCATTATATGTGTTTGCGTGTGCGTATGTGTGTGTGTGTATACATATACACTCTTAACACTAGTAGTCAGAAAAATCAAAAGACAAATTGCACTGGGGAAATCTGTTGTCAGGGACCTCTCCAGAGAGCTAAAGAGCAATGATGTCAGTCCACAGACAAAAGTCCGCAGACAAAAATTGTTGATAAGTGCAGCAATGAATGAATGGAAATCCAAATTCTTTGTTAATGTTTATTAAAATTATTTAAAAAAAGAAGGAAAGAAAAGCAAAATAAAAAAAAAAATTGTTGACATGAGGTGGCTGGAAGTGGGTTAAGTGGAATAATGCATTTTATGTAATCTTAAACTGTTTGCTGCTGTTGTTGTTAAGTACTGTGGAGCCGGAGGCAACTCATAGTGACCCTGTGAACCCTGGACACCTGTATAACTTTCGTCCTTTCTCCAGGTTCATAGGGTTTCCAGAGGCAAACTATTATGGAAGTGGATGTCACTCCTGCTTCCAAGCTTGTTTTAATTGGGGAGCTCCACCATTCTCACATTTGACACAGCAGTGTCACAGTGTTCAGCTTCACAACAACCACCAGTTTCCTCTGTATGTCAAGTGACCATACCAGGGTTATAAGACCTAGAAGAATGTTTCACCAAAAACAAGTAAAGGCAGGCCTAAGGGCTGCAGATTAGAGTCACTCACATTTGGTTGGAAACATGACTTTCTGTCCACTAGGCCAACTGATCTCTCTCTATGCTTTTGTTGTTGTTAAGTGTCGTCGAGTTGGAGGCAACTCATAGCGACAGTATGAGAACAAATTTTTTTAAGTTGTTCTGTATTGGAAGCATGACAAAAAGGCAGAAATTAGTAGTTGTGGGCTTAATATCTCTAGCTATGATAAATACACACACACACACACACGCACACACTATCTTGTCATTCCAAACTTATGCAGAATAAGAAGGTAAACGTGTATAATCACGTGAATAAAAACCATAAAATTAGATTTCATATAATGTACAAAGGGAATTATTGTTGTTGTTGTTATGTGCTGTCGAGTTGCCTGTAACTCATAGCTACCCTATGTACAACAATCCTAAACTCTACCCTATCCTGTGCCAATCTCACATCTCCAATACACCTGCTCCCATTACCCCAGGCCTGAATCAATCCATCTTATCGAAGGTCTGCCTCTCCTGTGCTGTCCCTTCACTCTCCCAAGCATAAATTCCCTCTCCAAGGACTGGTCTCTTCTTACAACATGTCCAAAGTATGTCAGACAAAGCTTCAGATTCCTTGCCTCCAAGGAGTAGCCTTGCTTCACCCTCTCTAGGACAAACCTTTTGGTTTTCCTAGCACTCCATGGTATATTCAGTACTCCTCTCCAACACCACAGTTCAACGGCCTCAATTCTCCTTCTGTCATCCCTAGTCATTGTCCAGTTCTCCAATGCATAACAAGTGGTTGCAAAGACCATGGCCTGTATCAGGCTCACCTTAGTCTCCAGACTGACATCTTGTACTTTAGCACTTTAGAGAGGTCTCTAACTGCAGACTTTCCCATAACCCTACATACAACAGAACATAAAGGGAAGAATGAGAGTAATTTGGAATGAAAAAAGTAGTTTTGTTTTAAATGTGTGGCCATCCTTAAACAATTATGAATAATTGAACAAACAGAAAGCAGATCACAAGCTCTAGTTAAAGAGAAGAAAGGAAAGGAGGATTTCTAATTGGATAATGATATATGAGCAAAAACACTCAGTTTAGTAAAAATGAAACATAGTAAGGATATAAAGTCAGTGATTTATTTTAAATATAAAGACGGGTAAGAGAATGGATAGACTGGTGAGATATAGCTACACAGTGAATTATCTTGTTAAGGAATTTATACTTTGGTCTGGATACATTGAGAAACAATTGAGGCTTTTATAAGAGTAGTGACTTAATGAGAACTTCTTTTAAATAAATTGCTTTGAGGACACTGGAGAATAAATTTCCCTGGGTCAAGTTTGTAATCAGGGAAAGCAGTTTTTAAGTTATCATAAAACTGTTCAAGTGATAAGTGTCTGAAACATGGCAGTAGAAGTTAGTAGAAATGAGAATAATAAGCAGAACCAACTGAAAAGCAAAATAAAAAAGACATGACTCAGTGCAAAGAGGGAGAGGGCACAGAGAACTAATGCTTAATGACCTTGAATGTCAAATTGCCAATTCAATAAGGAATGACACTATGGAGGAGTGTATTAACAAATATGATATTTGCATATTGAATATGTTGTGCTTGCATTTATGAGTAAAATAGTATACATTAATTCCAATATATGTATTGATGTGGCTCTATAGTTAAAGAAGATGCAAAGGAAGAGAGTATGGGTTTGTAGGAGGAAGTTGGCACCATTAGTTAGCTGATGTATGTGTAATGGAAAATGACAGTAGGTATCCTGCATACGTTTATATAAAATTATTTTCTTCTTCCAAATAGCACTTACCACAGCAGTACATTTTTAGGGAGTCATTTAGCTGCCTTGTTTACATACTCCTTTTTCCATTTTGACAAGATGGATTTTAATATCACAGTTACCATTCTAATTTAAGTGCCTCATAGAGTACTCAGATATTTTGTTGGCTTGGAATGCTTAAAATAAATCAAGAAATAATTAGATGGGTGAGAATAAAATCTTTAAGCAAATGAAAGTTTTGAGGACATAATGAGAAAACGAGACATGTGGAAATGACTGAAAAGCTGATGAGAAATTTAAATTGAGGTGTGCATGTGTAATGTCTAAAAAGTGGAAGAGAAAGTTACACAAGAAAGTAAATGCTACAATTCAGCTGGAATAAAAAAAAAGTCATCAAATGTAAACTATTATCTTGTAGGTTTTTGTTTTTTCCAATTCAGAAATTAATTAGAATTATTTCCATAATAAGGAAAAAGGAAAACAGAGTGTAGTAAATTATGGTTATATGCCACCAAGTCACCTGTGACTCATAGCAACTCTATGTACAGTAAGCTGAACTCTGCTTTATTATGAGCCCGTATCATTTTCTCTGACACTCTTAACCCCCATTTCCCAATTGCTGTGTCAATTAATCTCATGCAGGGTCTTTCTCTACTGCACTGTCCCTCTAGCCTGCGCAGCATGATGTACTTCTCCAGGGACTGGTCCCTCCTAGCCACATGCCTAAGAGAGCTTCAAAATCCTTGCCTCCAAGGAATAATTAGAAAAGAGATTAAATTTATAAAGCAAAGAAAATCGTGGTCTACTGCTATGAAATGTATTTATAGAAGTGCAGAAATTTGCAGAGGAAAATAGGATTGAAGGTTATTATCTTTTCTTAATTGTTATTCTTACATCTAGGATAATGTGTACACGTTTTTAAGTTATGAAGAAAGTGATGGCAGAGATAACCATAGATGAATGATAAGCAATGGAAATAATGATAATAATTTGTGAAACTAATTCATCGAATCATGGAAACAAAATGTCAGTAGTACACGAAAATTAGAATATAAAAACCAAAACTAAAACCCGAAAGAATTACAGCTTCTTAAGAAATAGAATATATCCTTTAAGGGAATGAAACAGTCAATACTTTTAGTTCCAATACATTCATAGAAGTATATTGGAAAACAAAAAAAACCCAACCTTTATGCTCTAAAAAAATCAGTAATTGAATAATTTCTACAGAAATAATTCTACAATAATATGTATGAGATATTATATATTGAAATCCAATTGCTCCAAGCTGGAGGCTCAGACTTAGGTAGGACTCAACCAACTTTTTTTTTTTTAAATTTTATTATTTTTGTGTGCGTGTACCGTCAAATCGGATCTGACTGGTACAGGAGGAGATTGCCCCTCCTTCCCGGCAGAGCATCTGGTGGATTCGAACCGTGCACCTCTGGGATTGTAGTTGCAGCTTCTTGCCACTAGGCCACCAGAGCTCCCTCAACCAAGTTATAAATACAAAGCCCTGCCACCTTCTCAATTCTGTTTGCCTAAACAAAAGGCTTTCCAACTGATCATCAATGAAATCAGAAACAGCCAATCAGCCTATACTTGATTGCTAACACAAACAGAAATGTCCAAAGAGTTCACACCCAGCTTCCATGTAAATAAAAAACCCCACAAAAACAAAACCCAAACAGAAAAAACATTTACCCAACATTCTATGGTGAAGACTGACCCTCAGGGAGGACTCAATTGACTTTTAAATACAAAGGCTTGCCTCCCCAGATATCACAGATATCAGTAACCAAAACTAGCCAAGAACAAGACTGTGGGTTAGTTCATCAATTACAGGAATGAAGATATGCTCTTTGATCAATCCCAGTGGAATTTCATGATCCTCTTAAGAATAGGTTTGAGGCACTGAAATTGTCTTCTAGAAGGATAGAAGACTAGATGAGTTGTGTGATTATATCAAGGATATCATCCATGAATAAGGGAAAAGGTCATTACAAAAACATTGGAGAAAGGAAAATAGAAATGGATATCAGAAGAAACTCTAAATATTGCACTAGAGTGTACCAGAATATTGTTGACACTGAAAAATTTTAGGAATTATCATATGAACAGAATCCATTGGTAACGACAGGGAAAGTATAAGCTGCGTTGAAGTCATTGGCAAAAAACAAGGTTCTGGTTATCAGTGGGATGCTTATTGAGTTGTTTCAATTAACAGATGCAGCTTCAAATGCACTCACCAGTCTGCCAGGAAATTTGAAGGATGGCTGTCCAGTCAATTGATTGGAAGAGGTCCATATTTGTTCCCATTCCCAAGAAAGGTGATACAACTGAATGTGGAAATTATCGAACAATATCATTGATGTCACATGCTAGCAAAATACTGCACCATGTTAAATTTGCATACTTTCAAAAAAATGGTGGGAACAGTACATAGATAAGGAACTGTCAGAAGTTAAAGCAGAATTTAGAAGAGGCCATGGCACGAGGAATATCTTGCTGATGTCAGATGGTTCCTGGCTGAAAAAGTAAAGAATACCAGAAGAATACTTATTTATTTGACTGTGTGGATCATGACAAGTTGTGGCTGACATTGAAAAGAATGGGAATCCAGGAGCACTTTATTGTGCTCATGTGAAACTCATACCTGCATCAGGAAGCTGTCTGTGAACAGGGCAGGGATGGAATACATGGCTTGGAATTGGGAAGGTAGTGTGCCAGGATGGTATTCTCTCTCCATACGTATTCAGTCGGTATGAGGAGCAAATTATCTGAAAAGCTGGATTCTGTAAAGAGGAGTGTGATGTCAGAATTGGAGGAAAACTCATCAATTACCAATGTTATGCACATGAAACAATCTTGTTTGCTGAAAGTGAGGAGGAATTTGAACACTTGTTGCAGAAGATCAATAAACACAGCATTCTGTATGAATTACATCACAATATCAGAAAAACAAAGATTTTTACCACTGGAGTGGTGAATGGAGTGAGTGAGTGAGTGAGTGAGTGTGTGTGTGTGTGTTATGTACCATCAAGTCACTTGCAACTCATAGTGACCTCATGTACAAGAGCCCTAAAGCAATCTCACTGTCTCTGACACACCCAATCCTATTGCCCCAGTCACTGAATCGATCCATCTAATAGAGGGTCTTCCTCTAATGTGCTTTCCCTCCACACTCCCAAACATGCTGTCCCTCTCCTAGTAGTGTCAGATGAAGCTTCAGCATCCTTGCCTCCAAGGAGCAGCCCGGTTTTACTCTTTCCAGGACAAACCTGTTTGTTCTCCTAGCAGTCCATAGTATATCTCCAGCACCACAGGTCAAAGTCATCAATTCTCTTTCTATCATCCCTAGTCATTGTCCAGCTCTCTGACAAGTGCATGCAATTATGAAGGTTATTGCCCAGATCAGGAGCACCTTAGTCTACAGTCTGATGTCATTGCTCTTCAGTACTCTGAAGAAGTCTCTGACAGCTGACTTTGCCAACGCAATTTATCTCTTGATTTCCTGGCTGCTGGTACCAAGAGTGTTGACTGTGGAGCCAAGCAAACTAAAACTGTTAACTATCTCACTCTCTTTACCATCCACAATGATTTTGTCAATTGGACTAGTGGTGAGAATCTTTGTTTTCTTCAAGTTGAACTTGACCTTCTGAAGCAAGTGCTTCAGGTTCTCCTCAGTTTCAGCAAACAGGGTTGTATCATCTGCATAACACGCGTTGTTGATGAATCTTCCACCAATCCTGATGCCACATTCCTCCTCATACAGGCAAGCATCCCAGATGATCTGTTCTGTATATAGATTGATAAGGTATGGAGAAAGAGTACAACCCTGGTGGACACACTTCCTGATTTTGAACCATGCAGCGTCTCCTTCCTCTGTTCTGAAGACTGTCTTTGGTTCAAGCATAAGTTTTACATAAGCATGATTAAATGTTTGGGGATTATCATTCTTCTCAGAGACAGCCACAGCTTGTTGTTATCCACACAGTCAAAAGCCTTTGCATAGTCAATGTAGCACAGATAGACATTCCTCTGGTATTCTCTTCGTTCAGCCAAGAGCCATCTAAATCATCTATAATATCCCTAGTACCCTGGCCTCTTCTAAACCCAACCTTCACATCTGGCTGTTCTCTGTTGACATGTAGCTCCAGTCATTTCTGGATAATTTTCAGGAGGGTCTTGTTTGTATGTGATATTAATGATGTTGTTCGATAATTTCTGTACACTATAGGGTCACCTTTATTTGGAATGGGAACAAATATTGATCTCTTCCAGTCAGTTGGCCAGCTGACTGTCCTCCAGATTACTTGGCACAACTTAATGAGCACATCCAGGGCAGTGTCTGTTGAAACATGTCAATTGGTATGACATCAACTCCTGGAAACTTGTTTCTTACCATTTCTTTCAGAGCAAGTTGAACTTCCTCCCTCATCACCATAGGCTCTTGCTCATATGTTATTATCATGAAATTCTTCTATGTCAGCCTATTCCTCTGAACAGTGACTGTATACTCCTTCCATCTTCTTTTAATGCTTCTTGGATCCTTTAACACTCTGCCCAAAGCATCCTTAAGTATTGTCACTCATGGCTTGAATTTGCTTTTCAGTTCCTTCAGCTTAAGAACTACTGAGTGAGTTTGGTCCCCTTGTCTCTCCAACTCCAGCTCTTTGCACATTTCATTATAGTATCTTGCTTTGTCATCCTAAGCTGCCCTTTGAAATTTTCTGTTCAGCTCTTTAATTTTTCCCTCTGCTTTGGTTTCTCAGTGCTTTAATGCAATATTCAGAGTCTCATCTGACATCCATCTTAGTCTTTTCTTCCTGTTCAGCCATTGTAATGATCTTTTGCATTCTTCATGGACAACATTCTTGATATCCTCCCACAGCTCATTGGGTCTACTATGCTCATTGGTGTTCAAGACCTCAAACCTATTCCTGAGGTGGTTTTGAAATTCAAGTGGGATAGACTTAAGGTCAAATTTTGAATCCTGTAAATTCATTTTTTTTTTCAACTTCAGCTTGAACTTGCACATGAGTAGTTGTTGGTCTGTTCCACAATCAGTGTCTGGCCTGGTTTTCACAGCTGATATTGAGCTTCTCCAGTGATTCTTCCCACAAATTGAACTGATTTCATCCCTGTACATATCATCAGGTGAAATCCATGTGAATAGCCTGTGTTTGTATTTCTTATAAAAGGTATGTGCCATGAATAAATCATTGAATATGCAGAATTCTATCATTCTATCTCCAGCCTCATTTTTGTCACCAAGTCCATGTTTTCCACCAACTTTTGCAATCCAGTCATCCATTGTTATCAATGCATCTTAAGTGAATGTTTGATTTCTTTCTGACTGAAAAAGTTGGTTGAAATCTTCTTTTTCCTCCTCCTTGGCTCTAGTTGTTGGTAATATATTTGAATGATAATGGTATTCACTGGACTTTCTTGTATGGATATTATCCTGTCACTCACCACATTGTATTTCATAATGGACCTAGAAATGACTTCTTATGAAACCCCATTTTTTTCTCACCTTTTCATGCCTGGAATAGTATATCATATGATTATCTGATTCAAAATGTCCCATGCCAAGCCATCTCACTTCGCCAATGCCTAGTATGTCAATATTTATGCATTTCATTTCTTTCTTAACAATGTCCAGTTTTTCCACATTCATGCTTCTCACATTCCACGTTCCAGTCACAAGTGTCTGCTTACAGCTGTTCCTCCTTGTTTGTGTTTCCATTTCTAAGATCTCAGTCTCAGTTGCCATGTCTGCTATTCTAAGTACTAGTCTAAATGTGCTCTATTGTACATAGGGTTCTCGAAGGCCTGTTATTTTGGAATTGGATGACCAATCTTTCTTCCTAGTCTGTCATATTATTTTTACAATAGTTATCTGACAGTTAAGCATTTTACAAAAAAGAGGAGATGGAAGACATGTATCCAATTAGAAAAATGATCAATAGATTCAATGTTGCTACCTGCCCCTGCTTGGTGATGCGGAAACCCAAAAGCTTCTTCTTGCTTAGATTCACAATTAACACCCTTAGTACCAGCAGTCAGAAAATAAGGAGGGGCACTGTGCTGGGAAAATTTATAGTTTGGGACCTTTGTAAATTATAGGGGAGTATAAATGCCAATTTGAAGACTTAGGTCCATCCGATTCAGGCAATAGTCTTTCTAATTACTAGCTATGCATCCAAGAGCTAGATAATACGGATGCCAGCAAAAGAACTGACGCCTTTGAGCTGTGGCTCTGGAGAAGAACAGTGATCATCCCAAGGCCAAGAGAATGAACAGATGTATCTTGGAGATGCTGAAACCAGAGTGTTCTTTGGAAGCAAGAATGAGGCTTTTCCTCACATAGTTTAGACATGTTGCAAAAAATTGTTATTCCTTGGAGAAGGCCATGATACTGGGTAGGGTCAGCAAAGGAGATAATGACCCTCAACCAAGGGTTGAAGTGACTGTTGCCTTGGGCTCTTTGTCAGGAAGTGTGAGGATAACACAGGATAGAACGGGGTTCAGATCTTTTGTTCAGAGGATTTCTATGGAACCAAACAACAACAATCACAATGAGCTGAAATATTTTTCAAAGTATTGGGAACAGGGAGTTTGTGGTTTAGAAAGGAAAGCAGATGTGAAAACATACTTTATAATTAGTTCTATTTTTATGGACAAGAATTTGATTCCACCTAATCAATTTTTCACCAAGCCTTACTGAGTTTCAGTTGTTGTTTGATGTGCCATCAAGAAGCCTTTGACTCATAGTGACCCTATGTACGGCAGCTCTGAACCCTGCCCTATCCTGAACTAGTCTCTCTGACTCTGACATACCTAATCCCATTGCCCCAGTTATCATGTCAATCACCGCATCAGGGGTATTCTTATTCTGTGATTTCCTTCTACTCTTCTAAGCATTATGTCCTTCCCAATGACTGATCTACCCTGGCCATGTGTCCAATGTATGTGAGGCAGACTGCTAGCCTCCAAGGAGAAACTTGTTTTCAGCCTCTCCAGGATATACCTATTTACTCTCCTAGCTGTCCATGTTATGTTTAATATTCTTTTCCAGCTCAAAGGCATTAATATTTTGCCTGTCATCCTTAGTCACTGTCCAGCTTTCTGATGCATAGAATGTACTTGTGAAGACTTTGGCCTGGATTAAGCACACCTTAGTCTCCAGACTGATGCCATTGCTCATCTATACTCAGAAGAAGTCTCTGACAACAGTTCCCCTAATGCAATTTGTCTTCTGATTTCCTGACTGCTAGTGCCAAGAATGTAAATTATAGAGTCGAGTGCGCTGAACAGTTAATAACCTCAAACTCTTCTCCTTCCATCTTGATGCTGCCATTGGCTCAGTGGAGAGAATCTTTGTTTTCTTGATGTTAAGCTTAAGTCCATATTGAAGACCATAGTCCTTGATGTTTTGCAGCAAATGCTTCAGATTTTCCTCAGTTTCTGAAAGCAAGATTGTCTCATCTGCATAACTCATGCTGTTAATGAGTCTTCCTCCAATCCCTATGTCACATTCCTTCACATAAAACCCAGCCTCTTGAATTATCTAATTCTGCAAATAGATTGAAAAGGTATGGAGACAGGACATATCCCTGATACACTCCTTTCCTAATTTTGAACCAGACAATGCTTTCTTTGTCTTCTCTGATGATTGCTTCCTGGTCCAAATATAGATTTCACCTGAGAACAATCAAGTATTCTGAGATTCCCTTCTCAATATTAACCACAATTTGTTGTGATCTGAAGTTGCTACATTATTTAGGGATTAGATCAAAACCAGTAAATGAGAAGGAAGCCCATTTCCCTAAATGTTAGGAATCCATGGAAGATTGAGTGTTCTAAATATTACAAAGGTTACACATGTGGCTATTACAAAGAAGTTTTGTGATTCAAGCACGTCTGCTATTATGAAGGGGAAAAAATAGATAATTTGCTTCTTGTAAAATTTCCTGACATCAGGGTTGAGGGAAGACAGAAAAGAAGGGGATGAATGATGCAAATTACATTGAAATAGATGAGGCAGAGATCTGTTTAAAAGGGATATATATGTGTGGGTATTTTTGCCATTACAGAAATCTAGAGTGAATGATGCATAGCCGAGTGTACTTGCGGGGAGGGATTGCATAACAATAAAAGAGTTTTTCTTTTTCTTTTCAAGGAGAAGAGTGAATTGGAGGGGGTGAGGAGTGAGCAAAGTACAACAATGAATGACAGGAAACCCTAAGTCTCTGCAAACTTTCATTAAAATTAATAAATAATAAAAAAGGTGTAGAAACATAGGAAGCTATTGAGCAGTTTTATACCAGCACAGGCGGCATAAGGAAAAAAATTGAAAAAGAATTGACTTAATGACAATGTGCTCAATTTTTGTTTTGTATAAAAGTTTCTTTCCTCTGATAACTGTAGATTTTCTACCCTGTATTCTTTTTACCTAATACTGTATGTCAGTTTGTTAAAGTGTGGTGGCTTATGTGAATCTCTGATGCTAGAAGGCATGCCATTGCTCTTTCAAATACCAACAGAATCACTGATAGTGGACAAGCTTCAATGTAACTTTTTAAGGCAAAGAAGCAGGACTGAACTGTCACTTCTGAAATCAGAAGTCATTAAAAAATCCTACTAATAGTATTGGATCATCAGACTGTATAGTGCCAGAAGATGAGCTGTTTAAGTTGTAAGGCATTAAAAATGAGACGAGAGAAGAATTACCTTTTCAAGGAAGAGTCTACCTTAATGAATGGGATGGGGGAGGGAAGGCTAATGATGCAAGATTTAAGATGAAAAGTTGTAAATGTTTAATAATAATAATAAGTGAACAGATGATGTATGCATCTTGGAAAAGAAGTTGTTATCAAAATGAAATAAAACACAGAAAGAAATTACATATTACTTTAGAAGGACTGTTATTGACCATTTTGAAGTGGTTAATCATATGTTATACGATAAGAGAATGACAACATTAATGATGCCACATTCATTATTGGGAATAATATATCAGGATCTATGCTGAGGCACAATGCTCTCATTGATAGGAATATATATTCCAATAATATAATATACAATATTATATAATGTATAATTATGTAATATATAATATATTGTTGTTATTATTGGTTGTTGTTGAGTTGAGCATCACTCATAGTGACCCTATGACAAAAAGTCCTGAAGCCTTTTTATAACTATAATAATTTCTCAAAGTACATAGAATTTCCAGGCATGTTGTTTAAGAAGTGAATGCCACTATACTTTATAATACATAAAGAAGACCTCTTCTACTTACTTCTGTAGAGAACTTTGGTGGCCTAGCAGTAAGACAGCCAATCCAGAGTCAGGCAAGTGGAATGCATCAACTACTATGCTCTAAGAAGATGAACATTCTCTTCTAGTGAAATTTAGAGTTTCTGAGAAATCACTGGAGGGAAAGCTGTGAGTCAGTTCCAATTCGACAGCGTATAAAAACAGCAGTAACAACAAAAACCTATTTTTAAAAGTAGATCAAGCATGCAACCAAGTGAAATAAAAATAATGGTGACTAGAATGGGAAAGTTGGAAACAAAGAAGGACTAGTAATTAGAAATATAATCTTGGTGACAGCAATGATGCCAGAAATCTTATGACAACATTTTATATGAACAGTTATCAGTCATCACACATATCCTTTCAAATAAAATTATAAATGGAGAGTGTGCAGGGAACTCATCTGAAGAGGTGGCCAGAGTCAGGTTGACACTATCTATGAAAGAGGCGAAAGGGAAGCTCAATATTGACAGCGAAAACAAAGCAAGAGATTAACTGGAAAACATTACAATTCAATCATGTTCAAATTCAAATCGAATTGAAGAACATTAAAACTAGTCTGCAAGAACCAAAATACAATCTTGAGTCTATCTCAGTTTGATTTAAAAACCGTCTTAAGAATAGATTTGATTAATTGGATCTTTCTTATTGCTTTCTATGCATCTGAGAGCTGGAAAATGACTAAGGATGACAGAAGAATAATTTAAGACTTTGAACTGTGGTGTTGGAGAAAAGCACTGATGGATGGCCAAAAGAACAAACAAATATGTCTCAGAAAAGGTGCAGCTGAGTGCTCCTTGGAGGCAAGAATAATGAGGCTTTGTCTCATATATTTTAAGCATGTTGCTAGGAGTGACTATTTGTTGGAGAGAGGCATGATGCTTGGAAGGATGGAGGGTGGTGAAATAGAGGAAGACCCTCAACCAGGTGGATTGACAAGGTGACTGTTACAAGGGGCTCTAATGTGTCAGGATGTCTGAGGATGACTCAGGATACAACAGGGTTCAGATTTGTTGTTCATAGCATGACTAGGAGTCATGCTCGACTCGATGGCACCTAACAACAGCAAAATAAAAAATCAGAATAGTTCTTGAATGACTTCAAGTACATAAACCCAAAGTACATTAACTACTAAATGTAAAAATAGAAGAGAGAAAAGACAAAAATAAAAATAAAATCAGTTTCTGAAAATACTTTTCAAAGTAAAATAGATAAGAAAAAATGAAGAGGGATAAACAGAAAATTTCACAAGCTTGAGAAGACCAATGTGTGTGTGTGTGTGTGTGTGTGTACCTAAAGTTAGGAAATTCAAAATAAGGACAAATCCTTCATTTCTCAAGCTAAAACAAAAATTGAATCCTAGAGTTGCAGTATGAAAATATGTACAAAATATTAAATTATGCAGGAGGCATCCAAACAATATTTGGAGTTATTATATAAAAAAATATGAGCCTTGTCAAGAAGCAAAATATGATCAGTAACTAATGACAGTGAAGGAAGAAAATCAAGTTGTGCTGAAAAAGTTTCAAAGATACAATGTCCCAGGAATAGAGGGAATACCAAATGAAGTAAATCAGCAAACAGATGCAGTCCTAGATATTTTCACTGTCCAATGGTGAGACATTTGGAAGACAACTATCTGGTTAAAAACTGGCAGCTATACATGTTTACATTGATAAAGAACTGTCAGATGTTCAGGCTGGGACTAGAAAAGGCCTTAGTACCAGGGTTAGTATTATTGTGTCTTAGGGATCCTGGTTGAAAGCAGAGAATACCAGAAAAATGTCTATTTGTGTTGACATTGCAAAGGCATTTATTTGACTGTGTAGATTATAACAAATGATGGCTAATATTGAGAAGAATGGGAATTCCAAAAAATTTAATTTTGTTTATGTAAAACCTTTATCTGTACCAAGGAATTATTGTCCGAATAGAGCAAGGTAAGACTTTCAAAAAGTTTCAACATTAGGGAAGGTTTATGTCAGAGTTGTATCCTTTCTCCATGTATATTCTTTCTGTATGCTGACCAAATTATTCTAGAAGCTGGACTATGAAGAAGAATATAGCAACAGAATTGGAGGAAGACTTATCAACCTGTGATATGCAGATGACACAGCCTTGATTGATGAATATTAGAAAAACATGAAACATTTACTGCAGAAGATAAAATATGCATTAAATCTCAACATCAAGAAGACAAAAGTTCTCATCACAGGGCCACTAGGCAATAACATGGTGGTGGTTGTTGCTGTTATGTGCCGTCGAGTGGCTTGACTCTTAGCTACCCTATATGCAACATCCGTGAACTCTGCTCTGTCCTGTGCCAATCACACTGTCTCCGACTCACCCATCCTGATTATCCCAGTCACTGAATCAATCCACCTCATAGAGGGCCTACCCCTCCTGCGCTGTCCCTCCACCCTCCCAAGCATTAAAAGGAATTGGCAGATACAGAAAAATTCTTAACACAACATATGAGCAAGAGCCTATGGTGATGAAGG